>NC_055972.1:12150765-12198265 GCF_018492685.1 Alosa sapidissima | reverse complement strand
TCACTCGCCCACGAGTTTTCTTCCCAGGCTTTGCCCCAGCAACACCTCCGGTGACCACGCCATAACCCCCTGGCTGAACCCCTATCTCTGGCCCTACCATAGCGGCTTCCATCTCCGCCCGCTCTCGCTTAACACCTCTTCGGTTGTCCCCGACTGAACTCATAGGATCATCATCATCCCCGGAGTCGGACTCCGCGTCCGAACCGCTACACACCGGTGCACACTCCTTATCGGGATCATATCTGCCGCTACCGGGAATCCCCACGCCTGTGTTCAAACCCACCAGTCCGCCCTGACCCACTGACTGTAACGTGGTCAAGCCTGTCCCGTTACCTGGTCTCACTCCTCCTCGAGAACCCACTCCTGGACCATTGCCCCCCAGCATCCCTGCCCCTTTCCCCGGCCGTCCAACCGCACCAGCGCAATCGTTGACCCCAGACACTGCTTGCCCTGCTCGGACCGAACCAGGACGAAGTCCGCTACCGATAACCACAGAACCGTGACCCGCGTTATTCCCAGCTGTTGATCCGTTACCACTCAGTGTTGATCTAGCCTGACTAGATATCATTCTATTTTAGAAATTAATTAGCCAAAATATGCCAGCCAACTGCTGGAGCTTGAACTGCCTGCTAAAATTGCACCACAGCACACGAACCTACGAAAGGTAAACAAACAGCGAAAAATATGGTCAAAGCCTTATCCGGAATCTCTACGTAACAACCTATGCAAAGTTTCAAAAGTGATGCTGTCCCAGAGACCCTTCACCCCGACAGTCTAGCTCTGCCTTCTCCTTTCTCAAAACTCGAAGCACTTTCTCCAAAAGGAAAATGCGGATTGCAGCTCTCGAATCACTCCGCCATGACATGTAGTTCATACAGTAAACGTGGGAGACGTCGTCAATGGCGGCCTTAAATCTTTTGTCTCTGTAAATTCAGTTTCATTGTAGGCGTGCAGACTATTCTCTATACTATTTACAATGTTTCAATACTTGGAGTTCTTTACCGTATATGAAAGTGGACGAATATATCAAAGTACGATCTACTTTCCTCCTTATAAAGAGATACAATGTTTCCTTTTATGGCGTTGTCTCTCCTTATTTGGTGAGTCACAGTGACGCCCTTCCATTGGTCTGGGCGAATCTGTCTCGGAACACCATTGGTCAAATCGGCATGTTCATTAGAATAAATGCCATCATGGTTGCATTTGCTAGACGTCATCTATGGAGAAAGACAGACATAGTAGGTTACGTGCCTTGATCTTGATTGTTAGACCATTTGAATGATGTTTCAGAGTTTTCATTTTTTATTATTTTATGCAAAGGAGTTGCAGCATTTCTGTAATCTTCACTTTCAGTGCAATATAGAATGGTTGGCTTTGAGAGTATGTATATTGGCCCTCCAGATGAGGAGTTGACAGTAACTTGAAAGGACAGGCCTAGTAAATTTGTTAACTTGTATAGTAAATACTTGAATTTCCACTATTAATGTTTCCTGGCTAGTAAAATTGATAGCAATCAGAAGCTAGCCTATATAAACAGTTTTCTTTATCATTCCTAAACTTTATAAACAGACCTCATAAACCATAATGAAGATTGAACACAGACTACTCCAAGGTTATTACGAAATTGTTAATCAAAAGTAAGAAACACAAATGTTGGCAGAGGGAAATGGGTCTGGCTCTGAACATGGTTTTCTTGCCGTAGTTAAGCTTACATATTTGTGGCTACACACCATTCTCATTAGTAAGCAGACACTGTGCCGTGCACCCTCTCATATCTACCCCAATGATTAACAAAATACATCCTTGCCAGTTTTCCATCGCATAACAATATTTCCATTGAAAGGTGTCAACATCTATTCCATTAGGCTATACATTCTGTTAATCTTAAAGTGGTGTTGTTATAGCTCTGACACAAGTAGCTCCCCTTCGCCTACACCAATCCCAATAAGCACTGAGTCTGAGACAGGCTGTTCATGTTTGTGTGTGAGATGGAGAAAGAGAGTGACACTGACCAGAAGAAAAGCAAAAGGAGAAAGAGAGAGAGAGACTAAGGTTTACACTGTGAGGACATGTGCATTAGGGCAGAGGAGACAGAGCATTTGTGGAAGTGTCAGAGACATGGAAAAGCCACATTTGCATGGCAAAAGATACCCCTCTGCACAATTCACCCACTGAAACATCACCAGGGCTGAGTCAACATACAGCGCAGGTGAAGAACCTGCCATGGGAACCAGACACCTTTCAAGGGAATCAATGCAATTACAAGATAGGTACAGGATGCTACAAGATGCTCCTTGTGAATACTGCCTTTGAAATAAACTGATGAGCAACCTTCTCTGATATAAAGAAGGTTCATCAAATATGTAGGAAAAATATAAAATATGTTATATATGCTATGTTCTGTTCCTATCTGTGGAGGTCACTGCATAACACTGTAGGCCTTGAGCTTTAATCCATTTTACTTTTGTCCAAAAAAAATATTCTCAGGGTCATCTAGCTAGCCATCACTGTGTGCACTCTAAACAGCTCAAGGGTTCATGTACAGTTCCTCTATAGATGGGAAGCAAAGTGTTTCACACTCAGCAATGCACTGCTGCAGGAATCAAGGACAACGCCTTTAAATGTACTCTTACTTCAGGGGCTTAATTGTTTAGAAGGCACTGGATAGTGTGCCCTGTCAAAGAAGTCAGGTAAGAAATATTTTTTATAAAATTCCTAACATTTACTGACGTAAATACTGGGGTGTCTCAGAGTCTATCAATCTTCACTGCTTTTCTCCATAGTAAATAGTGAAAAATTGGGCTCAACATCATCTAAAAATTTAGAGCATTGGTTGACTGAGAATTAGTTTGGACTCTGTCAATCCACTTTTGATTGCTGATGGCTGTGACCAACGCTGAAATCACTTAACAGGGACATGAACTTCCTACTGAATCTTTACAGAAGAACAGCAAACACATCTTTCTTGTAAACAAAGGTTTTGCAGTTGCAGTTGTTTACTCAGAATCAGTCAAAGGAAACGCACATCCGTGTTGTTTAAAGGGACACCAGGCAAGCCTGATGCTTTTTCTCTACGAAACTCCCCCTCGCTTGGTCTGAAGCTCTTTTCCTTTTCTTTGCGTCTTCTGTCAAGGGTTTTCGTTGCTTCTTCGCCGGCTCTGCCATTATAAGTATAAGAATAAGTAAGTATAAGTATATATACTCTTTTGATCCCGTGAGGGAAATTTGGTCTCTGCATTTATCCCAATCCGTGAATTAGTGAAACACACTCAGCACCCAGTGAACACACAGTGAGGTGAAGCACACACTAATCCTGCCTACAACAGCGGCGCTCGGGGAGCAGTGAGGGGTTAGGTGCCTTGCTCAAGGGCACTTCAGCCGTGCCTACAGGTCGGGGCTCGAACCGGCAACCCTCTGGTTACAAGTCCGAAGCGCTAACCAGTAGGCCACGGCTGCCCCAATTATACACACGTTTGCAACAATCTCTAGCGTTTCTTTAGCCTGCCTGCTTCGGTCGGTGGGTAGGATACACTGAACTTGCAAGCGGGATATTCTTCGCGGGCGAGAGAGTCTTCATTCGCCCTGTAACGAGTCATTTAACCATATACCGACTTACGAAGATGAGTAATTAACACGAAAACGTTGCCTGGTGTCCCTTTAATACTGATGCAATCAACACAAGTCATTTGTTGTGTTCAAAACCACTGCTAACCATACTTCTCTGTCTTTCTTAGTGAAAAGCCTGCGCCATGCTGGATAAGAGGTTATGATTGGTCCTGAGTTGTTGGCGATTTTGGAGATCCTTATGAATTCGAGGGGTGCGGAGCAAATTCAAATATGCAGAATTGTCTGGGTTCACCCATGCTATAAATAACTCCCAGAGTTTCCTTTACGCATGAGAGAAGCCTCTTGATTAGCCCTCTAGGATAATGACAACCAATCAGGGGTCTACAAGTGAGTGCCTTTAATGAGAGCAGCAAGTATACATGTTGATTACTGTGACTGTTTGCAAAAGCACATTAAAAAAGGCCAACCTGTAAGAGCCTTGTATTAATACAGAATAAAATAAGGACCATTTCTGAACTTAAAAAAATATTAAAACAAATACAAAAAGGATATACAAAATGGTCCTCACAGACAATGAGGCCACTGATGTTTGATAAAGATATAATAAGAAAATGCAGAGAATCCTTCATTTTTTTTTCTAGGCACTTAGAATCTGTTGAGTGATGGTGACATTTGGTCTCTCTGTTTCTGATGGACTAGTAGCACTCTTTTTATACTGATGTTTCAGCTGTAACATTTTTGAACACAATCTGCACTTTCTTCCAAGGGACAGGACAAGAGCCGTATGTACGTATGTGAATCTGTATATTAAAAAAAACATCACAGAGTACCTTTCCATTGACAGAAAAATAATAAAAGCAAACAAATAAAAAAAGATATAAAACACAGGACCTTCATGATAAATACAAGGCTGCCTGCATATCCTTCTACAATACAACATTATAAAAATAAGAGAAATCTGAAGTGTGTTGATGGGGTTAGTGCAGATTTTGGGTGAATATTTCTACTAGGCTTTGACATGTGGAGGGGTCCACACAGTGGAGGAGATCCGGGGTTTCGGACCACACCAGCATCAGGGGAGAGTATATGTGTCCACCTGTTGTCCAGTCAGCTAAAAGTTAGGAGGCAGAGCTCCAGAATCGGAGGCTCATAGTCGGCCATGCGCTGAGATGCTGGGTGGCGTTACCATTGGCAACCGTGGTCTCTGAGAGCACCGCGAAGATATATTTAAAGATGAACAGTACAATCATAACTGAATCTCTTTAAAACACACACACACATACACACACACACACACCTTGCCTCTGACCGTTTTTCCTCTTAATGTTTCCTAGGGCAGGCAGCACACTGCTGGTCCTGATAAAGAATAGTTCTGACCCAGAAGTAACAGACATCAACCCTTCATGCAAACCTTTCTTCCTTTTTTTTATCAACAACTTGTACCCTAAATCTTCATCTCCCAAGTAAATGGTTTGTAAATAAAACCAGATTCTGCACACAAGGACGCCGGTAGCAAATTCAAGTCCAGATGAGACCAGAGGCATTAAAATAACAAAGAGAAACAAAAGGGAGTCCAGCATGGTGACATCAGCTCAAGTGTCTCTCTCTCCTGATTGCATTGGGCTCTTCCCCCTCCTAAACAGCAGAGGAGGAAGGCTAAGGTTGGAGATGAGGGTTTCTATTCCCATATTCGTCCACGGAGAAGGGCAGTTCCCAGGGTCCCAGAGGAAGAGAAAAAGAGGAGAGACAGAAAGACAGTGAGTAAGAGAAAAAGAGAGAAAGTGAGGGAGAGACAGAGAAGGCTAGGGAGGTAAAGAAGCACCTAAGTGGGTGGATGGGATGGGAAACTCTGTGGACGAGTGCAAACAGCCTTGGCCACGATTAAGGCAAAACAAACAACAAAATAAAAGCTCCCTGGGGTCTGAGTCCTTTTTCACGTACATACACACACATGTGCATATACATACATACATACATACATACACACACACACACACGTCCGTCAATACAAAAAAGTCTCTTTTTCCAATCCGATAGCCCACTCTCTCCTCTCCTCCCCCTGAAATGTGTCAGACTCAGTTCTGCATCCAGCATGTCTGTGATTGTGCGGGCAGGCAGGTGGTTCTGGGAGCTCCTTTGGGGGCAGGGGGGGCTGAGGCTTGAAGAAGAAGAGGGGTGAGGTGGGGCAAGCGGGCGGGCGGGCGGGGGGGGGGTCACAAAGGATTGCACGAGGTGTGTGTGTTGTGCGGAGTCCTTCAGACTTTGCTGTCGGAGGGCAGCTCGGTGAGGGCCTGGGCCAGGTCACTGAAGGAGGGCCTCTCTTTGGGGCTGGTTGCCCAGCAGCGGCCCATCAGCTTGGAGACTTTGGAGGGGCAGCCGTCCGGCGCTGGCAGCTTCACCTTACCACCCTGCAGGCCTGTAGGGAGTACACAGAAGGAAGACTCTGTTGGAGATGGTGGACAAGACAGTGGAGAGTGTCTACCTGGCAGCTGATTTCTTTCAGATTTCTTTTTTATGACAAGATTAAGGTGCTGTCTATGACCAGTTGGCTTCCATTAGCAAATGTGCTCATGATCTCATTACTGCTCATTACTGTAAACTTTCTTGACTTAAGATACTGTTTAAATCTAAAACTATGGTGTCTAGACCCCTAGTCTTGTTTTCACCAGACCAAGCTAAATCTTTTAAGATTGAACATTGGTCTGGGGAGTCCACTATGTATTTTCTACTGCACAAGAGGCGTGATCAATGGGCATAGTTCAAATGACTCTGTATGCAATTGGATAGTCATTCACCAATCTGACCAACGAACTGGGTGGCGTTTGCAGAGCGACGCGAAAACTCCAGGCTCATCGTTTTAAACCTGCCAATAGCGCGCCAGGTGGATAAGCCAGCTTGTGATTGACCCAGCATAACAGTAACGGAAGCAGCAGAAAAAGATGCACAGGTTTCCAGCCTGAGCTGCAGGACGAAAAAGAAATCGCCGGCAGATCTACTGGACCCCATGAAGCTTAATGTGAAATTGCATGACATGCATCACAAAGTTGGCTTCATCATACAAAAAAAATGGCATATTAAGACAGTGGTTGTGCTGACTACACACATTGCTTTTGATCTGACTTTATGACCCTTCAATGAAATGTTTCTGTTAGCTATTTTGTGTTTTTTTTTTTTACTGCTGTTTTACTGCACATCCTCTCTGCATATTAAAGCAGTACTGCAAAATAGCTATTAAGACACTATGCGTTTTAACGACTAAGCAGTATGGGATGCTCTACCTGGGTCCAAGCAGTATACTGAAAACATACAGCTATCAAGCTGGTCAGTGGTGCACAGTGGCGGGGGAGTGTGGGTTGTGTGCATTCTTACCTTCCAAGACCTCATCATCACTGAGTTTAGTGTAAGGCAGCTCTCCATGGCTGAACACTTCCCACATGAGCACACCGAAGGCCCAGACATCTGACTTGGTGGAGAAATCATCCTCAAACACGGCCTCAGTAGGCATCCAGCGCAATGGGATCAACACCTGCCGGTAGTGGTAGTACTCACTGCACAAAGAAAGAGAGAGAGAGAGAGAGAGAGAGAGAGAGAGAGAGAGAGAGAGAGAGAGAGAATGAGAGGGAGAGAGACTCATGAAGGAGGGCCTCTCTTTGGGGCTGGTCACCCAACAGTAACCCATCAGTTTGAACATTTTTGAGTGTCATGTGATGTGGTTGCATTGCTTCTTTTGACCACTAGATGGCCCACTTGCTCAACATGCTCAAGACTGTTTTCCAAACTTTTACATAACTGTCACAAATTACCGGTATGTTATGATATCAGCAGCAATGTGCCCTTTTCAACTGTAATTAAACATGTCTTCATATTTTCCCTGAATTCTAATTAAATCTTTAGCCACATGAATATCAGGCGTCATGTCCAATAAAAGCTAACTTCAGTCTTAAGCCTGAAGTGAAAGCAAATTAAATCTTAATCATTTCCATGACAAGGGATACACCATCTATTTGTTCTGAAATATTAGATGAAAATTAATGTGTCGTTTCAGTGAAAAATACCACTGTGTTTACACATTTACATAAAGGCATATTGTTGTCAGGGATGGGCAGTATTTATGATACATGTATTTAAAATACATATTTCAAATACAAAATAGTATTTTGTCCTTTGTATTTTATTGGGTTGAAGAAAACGGTTTCATATTTTGTATCAAAATACACAGGTGTGTATTTTTGTAGTTTAAAAATACTCCCAAATATGTTTGCTAAAACCAATACTCTGGTGCTGACTTAGTAATTTGCCCAGACCTCTTGTGATCAGAATATTGAGATTCAGGAAGATGATCCAGTGCAAGATGAGTAAATTGTAGGTTGCTCACACACACAATACACTCCCTCTCACACCAACCTCAAGTTTCTTGAGAACTTTAATCATCCAATCGGAACACATGGAACCGGTTATGTGGTTGCCCTGCAATATTGCTTGAAAAGTTGCCCCATGTATGTAGTGCAAACAGCCTTGGCCACGATTAAGGCAAAACAAACAACAAAATAAAAGCTCCCTGGGGTCTGAGATATACACACATGTGCATACACACACACACACACACACACACACACACACACACACACACACACACACTCACAAATGCTTTAGTGCACCCATACACTTATTCCGCCTTATTTCATTGCTTGAGTCATTACATGCAACTACTCATAGGGGGTGTTTCCTATGTTTTACTGCAAATGTAATTTTTCCTTTGCACAATCCTGTAAAGGCATTGCTTTCTTTATACTGTAACAGTGTACAAAGCACAGGAAAAAATATTGAAACATATCCACCTACCCCCCCCCCCCCCCCCCCCCCCCCCGAACACACAAAATAATGTGTAACTTTGCAGGTTTTACACAAATACCTATGCCATACAAAAAATATGCTTCTTTTAGGAAATACTTACAGAGTAAACTGTACTGCACTGCACTGTTGGACTTTTTGCACCATGACCACTATCACCATTGCACTATCACCATGACACTCACTCACACAGAGCACCTTACCTTACCTTACTATGCACAGAGAATCACAGGCTCAGTCCCTGCCTCAGTCATTGCAAGCGCCTCTTGATTGATTAATCACCACTACTGTTTTTAGAATTGATTTAGATTAAGTGTTAGTATAATTTGTATTTTATTTTAGTATATTCTTTATCTTCTACTGTCCTTATTGCTTAGTTGTGTTTTTATATTATATACTTTTAATTACTTTTTCTGCTGTTAGTGAATGTGTGTGTGTTGTCTGTATGCTACTGAGACCTTGAATTTCCCCTGGGGATCAATTATGTGTGTGTGTGTGTGTGTGTGTGTGTGTGTGTGTATGTATGTATGTATGTATGTATCTATCTATCTACATTGACAATGTGACAAAGCAGTTTGACTACCTTGAGCATGAACAGTGGCATAAGGACTTGTCATTTGGATTGCACTGACTATTTCATTGGCATCAATACTTTGATTTGATTTGCTTTTGACACATAAACTTTTTGAGCAAGATACACACTTTTGTAGGTACAGTAATCCACTATCCACTAATTGTTTTGAGAAATACTCTAAATGTTGTGCAAATGGTAATGATGATTCAAGAAATGCACCAACCATATTGATGAAGGAATAGATTAAATAGACAGATATGGAAGGATTGCAAAGTAATTTCATGCTCCCTTTAAAGAGTATTTTCAAAATACACAAATACAGTATTTTATTTTGATTACACGGCGTGGCTATTGTATTTTAAAATTAGGGTATTTGACTTTCATTTTAAAATACATTTTGTATTTTTGCCCATCCCTGATTATTGTGTTTTCTAGTTGAATGCAATTATTATTCTTAAAGCAACACCAAAGTACTTTTCCACTGATGCCCGCACGCTATTTGTTTATCTAGCACCGACTTTGGAAATAACAATGTCCACAGACAAGGTAGAGTATGTTACATGATTTTATGAAAGTATGATGTATTGCCACATCAGAGGCAAGTCAAATTTGTAGTTTCTTATGTCTCATTTCATCGAACTACAGATCCGCTACCCGATCTGGCAAACATGCATAGTGCGGTCATAGCCGATAGAGGATCGCAAAGCGAATACAGAAGTGCCGTTCACCCTGTTACGAGTTGATGAACCACTGAAACAATTTTTTAAAGAAACATTAAGAAACATTATTTTAAGGTACCAAAACTCTAAGATGTTGCTGTAACACAAACCATACACACATAATGGTTACTATCCTTTGACTGACTACAGGATTATTTCTGATACAACGGAGCAAACACCAGTTCCCTACCTGTTGTAGACATCTTTGCTTAGGCCGAGAGCAGACACCTTGACGTGCCTCTGGCCACTGATCAGGCAGTTTCCTGGCGGCCAGGTCTCTGTGAACAAACCTCTGGCTGGACAGGTGCTCCATGGCACTGGCCACCTGGGCACAGATGGGACACCTGGGGGAGAGAAGAGGAGGGTAGAAAAAAAAATATTACCTGACATATCTATAACAGTACCATTATCACTGCTAAATACCAGCCCAGGTTTTGCATGGACTTGCCTTGGTTTTGGTGCTGATAGGCTGGGGCTTGATCTTCTCATCTTTGCTCTTGGATATTCTGAGGAACTGTTTGAGATCCCCCTGAGAAAGAGAAGCCATTTGAATCATTGTTTATGTTTTTCATTAAATTGTCCATGAATTTATGACTATAACTTGAACTACAACTGTAAAGGTCTTAGCACATGGAATCCATATTTTGCCATGTGAAATTGCTTGAAAAATACATATGATCTCATGCTGTGTCAATCACATTTGCACACCCACTCCAAAAACGTTCAGAACAGGTTCGAATTTTGTGTGCTATTCTCATCCGTATAATGTCAGAGAGTGAAGATTCCTACAGCTACATTCTGGAAAAAACTTTTGTCGAATTGTGGTGTCACTGTATATGAAAGGTTTAAATCCATCAAGAATTTGGATTGCCACAATAACTTTGATTGCCTCAATGTGAGCATGATTGTGTTTATGCAAAAAATGTACCAACGCGAGCATTCATCTGTGGGGTGTAAGAGACACTTACCAGATCCACGTACTCCAGGATGATGTAGTGGGGGGTCGGTGTCGCGGCACAGGCCTAGGAGCCGCACCACGTTGGGGTGGCTGAGCTTGGCGAACATGTCGGCCTCGCGGCGGAAACTCCTGCTGCAGGTGCTCGTCGCGCGCCTGCAGGCTCTTCACCAGCACCACTGTCTCCTCCTCGCCCTCCTCGATGCCCTTCGCCTTGGCCAGCAGCACCTCGCCAAACTCACCCTTCCCTGAGAACGCAGCAGCAGCGTTTACACACACACACACACACACACACACACAGTCAGTTTACATTACACTGGCATACACCTGAATACATAGATTGTGAGGGACTGCTTCAGATAACCGAAACACTGAACTGAAACAACTGCAATCACTGAGGTTTAATTATTGGGTTACTGGCATTTACCTAAAGTGGTGATTGTCTGCAGGTCTGCTCGGGGGAAATGCAGCTTGTCATTGGTGCTGTGGCGCTTCTCAGCTGTTGCCGTGGTGCCCACATTGGTCAGGGCCACCTCCTCCTGAATCTCTGCTGTGGTCTGCCCATTCTGCTGCACAGCACCACCTACAGGACACCATAGGAATCAAATACATTTGCACATTAGCCTATACACTATACATATTCAGTATCTTCAGCATACAACAAGATAAATAAGGAATATACACAGGTATGCTTGTAGTCTAAACTATACAGCCACAAACAAACTGATAGCCAGATTAATACGGTCAAATCGCCATAGCTCCATCTCAGCGCTGCTACCAACTGCCGCTTTAAAAAACTTTTTAGTTCAAATTTGCTTTCAATTTTTCCATCTGAATCAGCCAATTAGTCAAGTCAAGTCAAGTCAGTTTTATTTAGTATAGCGCATTTAACATGCACAAAGTGCAACCCAAAGCGCTCTACATACAATTAGTCCCAAGCACCATCCTGCAAAGCTGGGATTTCCAACGGACATGCTGCTGAAAGGCAACAAGCGGCTATTATGAGAGGCTTAGCCGGCCAAACAAAAGGCTCAGTTTCCCAAGGGGCCTCCTTCATGGTGAATCTTAGCAGTCTGTGAGGCCTAAGGAGTTTCTGATCAACCCCACAACACACAGACACTGGCTCCTCTCTCAGTGTAAGAACCATCACACTGCCACTAATTTACTGCGTTTGAGGTTTTGGCACAAGCACGGTCTCATTGCAATACTTTTTACAGCCACATGATGGCAGCAGGAGCTTGTGTGGTATTGACCATACACACTTGTTGGTAGAAGACAGGGACACACTGTTGGGAGTCCCTATAGAGGTTATTATTACATTACATAGCACAATTTCCAACCACATTTCTTCATCAAGTACCAGCCAGAAAAAGGGATAAACATACAGCAACCACCCCAAACTAAAATTAGCGCACACACACTTACACAGGGGAACAGACACAAGCACAAACAACCAAATCCACATCAGAGCACACATACACATTGATGCACACATACACTTACACACACACACACACACATTTACTCAAACAAACTCACTCACCTGCTCTCTGTCTTTATCCTTCTACCCCCCCCACCCCTCCCACACACTCACACTCACCATTGAGGCACTCCATCTCTGGCTCGTCTCCATGCTGTCCCTTCAGCAGCCTCTTGGCGTTGCGCCTCTGCTTGCAGTAGAACCATGAGGCCCAGCACGGCGATGATGTAGGCCACCGCCGCCCCCACCGACAGCCCGATGGTCTGGATCATCTTATAAGGGGCTCTGTCCTCTTCCTCTGGTGGGGGGTTCACTGGCTTCTCTGTAACAGTATAAGTATAAGTATATATACTCTTTTGATCCGATTAGTGAAACGCAGTGTACACACAGTGAGGTGAAAGCACACACTAATCCCGGCGCAGTGAGCTGCCTGCATCAACAGCGGCGCTCGGGAGCAGTGAGGGGTTAGGTGCCTTGCTCAAGGGCACTTCAGCCGTGGCCTACTGGTCGGGGTTCGAACCGGCAACCCTCCGGTTACAAGTCCTAAGTGCTAACCAGTAGGCCACGGCTGCCCCCAACAGAAGATATAGTGTGTGTGTGTGTGTGTGTGTGTGTGTGTGTGTGGTTGTTGTGTGTGTGTGTGTGTGTGTGTGTGTGTGTGTGTGTGTGTGTGTGTGTGTGTGTGTGTGTGTGTGTGTGTGTGTGTGGGGGGGGGGGGGGGTGGGGGGGGGGGGTTGGGGGCATTGGAACGTGCAAGCCATGAAGGAACAATGCAATTGCTCAAACATTTGATTAACTTGAAAGAAATGCTACATAGATCGAGCCTCTAAGCTTTTCCCGGTAAGTATTTCTGAGATAAATCAGATAATTATTTGTGGTAATCCTGAGGTCTTCTATTCTCTATGCTTTATCCTGAGCGATGTGTGTGACTCACAAGCTGTGTCTGTGATGACTGGCTTTTACCTTTCATCTCACCCATTCCTGCAGATGTCTCATTTTGCACCATGTGAAATCATGGAAACGCCTTTACAGCTGATGGATGGCTAGTGCTCTTTTAAAAGGGGGTTCCCTGCAAAGGGAGGAGGTTTTGGGAACTATGCCTTCTCCAATTTTGACCAACCACCTTGGTTGAATCAGGACAGGCCGACTTACTGAAATTGCCCTGAAAACTCGACATCTCTATGCAGCTATACATCTCTATCACATTCACACACCTGTTTGTGTGCCATGTCTTTTGGGGAAAAAGAGCAAGTTAGTGTAATAAATTCATTGAGTTAATAGTCTGAAGCCAGGCGTCGTCTGGTCTCTGTGCCTCCTGATGTGTGATACAGCAGTTTAATCTAGAGCTACAGCTTTCAATCAGCTCCCTCATCTGATCCCTGTGATCACACTTTAACTAACAGCGTTATCTGATGAGATAACACGGAGCTGCTCTGTGTGTGTGAATGTAAGTGTTTGTGAATGTGTGTGTATATGTGTGCACATATATTTGGATGGATGGATGGATGGATGGATAGATAGACAGATACTTTATTGATCCCAAGGGGAAATTCAAGATTTTTTTCAAGAATTTGCTACTGACCGACAACGTAAAGCTGTGCTGAGCTGTCACTGATACCACAACTGTTTCCAGCCACGCATGTGTATTTGCCGGTGTCATCTGTAGTAACGTCAGATGATGACCAGAGAGCCATTCAGCATGACCTGAAACCTGGAACAGAGAGAAAGGGCAAAAGATGTGTGAGCACAGCGACATGATAGGAAATAGTCACAAAGAAGAAAGACAGGGGGAGAACAAAGACGACCAACTGAATTCATGACTTTCAACCAGAGGGACGAGAAAGACCAAAAGGTAAAGAAAAAATGAGAGAGAGAGAATGAGTGAGGGAAAGAGAGTGATGGACAGAGAGATAATGAAAAAAAGAAAGAAAGAAAGAAAGAAAGAAAGAAGAGAAGAGAGAGAGAGAGAGAGAGAGAGAGAGATAAGAGTTAAGCCGTACCTTCCATTACTGGCTGCGAGCATCTTGTCCTTGACCATCCCACTGGAGGCTGGGCTCGGGGTCTCCGGTGGCCTGGCAGTGCAGGATGGCCGTGTGGACCCTGGTACACGGTGGTGTACTCAGGGTTCATCTTGAACTGGATGGACACTTCACAAAGACAAATACACAGAAAGGCAGTCTGTGAGCATGGGGCAGGAAGTCATCATTACATCCCTTTTCCCTCAGATTGGACCATGGACATCTACGTTATGCATTCAACAATTCCATCAAATAAATGAACGATTGCATTATCCATAAAAATAAATGTATGAAATACATTAACCCTTTCAAATAAATGGCAAACGAGCATTTGTACTATGTCTTTTCAGATGCTACAACAAAGATACCTGAATACATATACAGTAGGTGCATGGAACTGAAATAGCAGCAGTGCAAAGTGAATTCAAAAGAGGGTTAACACACTGGGGTGAGTTTCCCAAAACATAGTTGCTAACTAAGTAACTAAGTTGCTATGAGTAACTAAGTTAGCAACTTTGTTGGTTGCAATGGAATTTCCCATTGCCAACCAACTAAGTTTGCTAACCGGTTTTGGGAAATTCACCCCAGTGTGGTACAGCACTTGACCTCCCACAGTGAAGGAGACGTAGGCTCTGATCTCCCCCTGCAGGCGGTTGGAGGCCAAGCACGTGTAGTTGCCTGCATCCTCAAGGGTCACCTTACTGAAGCGCAGCACACCGTTCCTTCTGCTCAATGCGAGGGGGGCAACTCACTGCCATCTGCAGGGGGAGACAGAGAGGGTGTCTCATGAGTTCATAAATGCATCACGTCACCTCACATATGGGGTTACGCTAATAAAGTCTATAGCATGATGATGTGAATTGCTATTGCACTGTTGGTCACCTCAGGAAAAATATTAGACTCTAGAACAAAATGGGGAGGGGGGGGGGGGGTGTTGGATAAAATACTTGCAGACTGACCTGCTTTGGGTCCAGAGAACACTGGGCACATCCTCGCCTGTGGCAGAGCACTGGACGCTGATCTCCTATCCAGCTCCAGGCACTGGTTGGCTGTGGGGCAGGCGTGAACTTGAGCTTCTCTGGAAGCGAAGAAAATAACACCATCAGCAAACACACACAGACAGACACACAGACACACACACACACACACACACACACACACACACACAGACACACACACAGACACACACACACACAACACACACACACAGACACACACAGAGGTAGGTAGGCTGCTGCTGGCTCTCTAAAGCAAGCTAACCTTTGTAAAAGCATTATATCTCACACCAAAACAATTCAGTTATCTGCACCAAAGTGCATGAGCTTTTTTCATTTTCTGTTCTAAAGTAAAGATATGCAGCATATGCGAAACAGCATAGAGAACTGATGCCTAAGACCACAACAACTGTAAGTTGATTGACGCTACAAGTACTGTGCATGCTGGAATATTAATCTCCATATATATGGGAGTGGTTTGGATCAAGGTCACATTACTGTAAACAAAGCTTCTGCAGACATAACATGCCGTCAACTCAGACATAACACCACTGACAACAACTGGCCGAGGAGAGAGATTAGATCAGATTAGATCACTGTGGCATCACACGCAGACTCCCACACAGACGTTCATCTCATAGACCACACAAGTGATTTACCTAAGACTTTGACCTTGGCCTGTCCACTGAGTTGTCCTCCGATGTTCTTAGTCTGGCAGCCGTACATGACGCCGTCATACACCTCCACATTGTTAATCCGCAGGGTTCCATTAGAAAAGAGCATGAATCGTGAATCCTTTATAGAGAGAAAGACAGAGAGCAGGGTGTATCAGCAAGAGAAAAGGCAAACCAGACGCAGAGGTATCAAAGGATTAAGCGTGATCTTCACACAACAGAAATAGTGAAAGAGTGAGAGTGTGTTTTGACAAGTTCTGCTCAGCAGACTCAGTGACGCAGACAGTTTACATTGTTGTCCTTCCCTGCACCTTATTCCCCACACCTCCTACAAAACAGCCCTGCTGCAGCGCACATTAGAATCGAGAGCTACTCCACACCTGGGATCTCTGTCAGCTAGCATCCTGTGTGTATGTGTGTGTGAGTATGAGAGAGAGAGAGAGAGAGAGAGAGAGAGAGAGAGAGAGAGAGAGAGAGAGAGAGAGAGAGAGAGAGAGAGGAGAGAGAGAGAGAGAGAGAGAGAGAGAGAGAGATTTAGTCTTGATGAGTTCTAGACACTGTTTGCTTTGGCAACACTTTCTTCACGAATTGTCATGCCAATAAAGCATTTTGAATTTGAGAGAGACAGAGAGAGAGAGAGAGAGAGAGAGAGAGAGAGAGAGAGAGAGAGAGAGAGAGAGAGAGAGAGAGAGAGAGAGAGAGAGTGTGTGTGTGTGTGTGAAAGTGTGTGTGTGAGGCTATGCAGGGGCAACAAGAGAGTGCAGTAGGTACCTCTGGGGTGATGACCATGCCGTTGCGATACCAGATGACCTCGGGAGTGGGTGTGGCCTGAGCGTGGCAGTGCAGGAAGCCGGGCTGGCCCTCCCTCAAGCTGGTGTCCTCGGGCGAAGTCACCCATTCAGGAACCGCTGTAGCATGAGCCACAGTCAACAGAAATGTCACAAACACAACACACCTCAACATGAATGCCACAAACACAACACGCTTCAGACCAGCTAAAAAGTATATCACAACTCCTTTTTTTTAAAGGTTAAACTGACTGATTAACCTGCTCACAGTGTTTCACTTACTGTAAAGGTGAGGTAAAGAAAAAGGTGACCGATATTCAGATATTCAGATGCTTTTATCTACAGTGGCACAAACTCACATCAGCTCAACTGCTGACCCCAGGCTGACCAGTTGTCAGGCAGAAAAGCTACCACTGCTCCCCCACACTTGCTTCAAACAGGTAAACATTACATTACAGATGGTATAAAATACAATAACAATTAAACTGAATGGTTCTTTTTGTTTAAAAAAAACCCCAGCTGTACAGACCTAATTTTCTGGAACAGCACGAGTGTGGATTACATACGGTGTCATATCAGGGGAGGGGAGTACCGTAATTATCTCTGATGGACAGCAATATTAATATCTGCACATCAACACCTCTGCCAGTCTAAAAAAGGCTTTACCCTGCTGGGAGTAATATATAATAGAAGTGACAGAGAGAGAGACAGGAGGAGAGGGACAGTCTGCTTGCTCACAGGCCACGGTGACTCTGTGCTCCTGGGTCTTCCTGCCCGCCTTGTTGCTGGCCAAGCAGACGTAGGCGCCCGAGTCGCCCTGTTGCGTGGGATTGAACATGAGGGCTCTGCCGTCCTGGAAGATGCGTCCCTCGGTTTCGGCCGGCTGCCCGCCGGGCACCTCCCAGCGGACCTCGGGCTCTGGTGTGCCCTCTGCCTGGCAGATGATGCGCACCTGGGAGTTGGCGGTAAACACATGGTCCTGGCTGGGGCCCAGGTCCTGAATCTCTGTGTGTATGGATGGACAGAGGACGAGAGGGTGAGAGAGATTGAGAAGAGAGGGAGGGATAGAGAGATGGAGATTGGAAGTGAGAGGAAAGGGTTAGAAGGGGTGCTACTTGAACATAAAAATGCAAGTGACGCATCACAATCAAACATAGCTGAGAACTGAGAAGGTGCAGCTGGGACAAAAATCTCCTGTCGTGGAGTTATGACACAAAGCATAACTATGTTGACTGTGAGATATTAAGCCCAAGGGATTCAACGGAAACAATGAAATAGAGCATGATAGAGTGAGAGAAAGGAAAGAGAGAAAAAGGGAAAAAAAAACAGCATGGAGAGAAAGGACAGAAGGCGAACACAATGAGCTAAGCGGATATTTCATCTGTAATCTGGAGTCCTGACTAGGTGGGAGTCAGTCACAGTTACGTAAGCGCCGCCGAGAAAACACCCGAGAGCACCGGCGACTTCTACAGGGACTGTCAAGCGAAACCGTGACTTTGTCCCCAAACAGTGCGGCTCCGGCATGTCACAATCCAATTTAATAAGGCCGCGGGATTAGGGGAAGGGGGATTAGGCGAATTAGTGGCGAAATGAGGTGGCGCTGGGGGCGAGAGGGTGGCCGAGAGTGCAAACGCTGACGCAGGGGAACGACTGGGGGCAGTGTTGCCTCTGGTGCTGAGTTGGGGGGGGGGGCGGGGGGATGGGGGTGGGGGGCAGTGTTGCCTCTGGTGCTGAGCTGTCTCTCCTCCAGCTTCTCCTACACTCTCCAGCACCCCAAAATGACAGCTGTCTGTCAGTCAGTCAGTCAGTCATGCAACCTATCCAGTGACAGGTACCGAGCCCTTTCTAGATTGCTCCTGACCACTGGACACAGTCAAGTGTGTGTGTGTGTGTGTGTGTATTGAAAATCTGATTGCAACTGTGTGTAATTGTCAGAGAGAGAGAGGGTAGGAGAGAGAGAGAGAGAGAGAGAGAGAAGGAAATCAGACTAAGGTGATTTCAGGGCTTTAATGAAAATACTATAGTCTCATCTTGGCACGCAACAGCTGAGGCAGATGTCAAGAACACAGATTATCAGTAACTGACAGCATCTTAAGGAAAAATGTGTGTGTGTGTGTGTGTGTGTGTGTGTGAGTGTGTGTGTGTGTGTGTGTGTGTGTGTGTGTGTGTAACAGTTCTAGCTTTGATTCGGCGTAACAACTGTGCGATTGTACAAGCGGTTGGAGGGCCAAATCCTGCAGCTGGACACGCTATGACTCAATAAAAAAGTCTTTGCCACAGGGAACAGAACAGAAGTCAGGGAACAGGAGAGCGACCTTGTGGTTAAAGGACAACTCCCTGGACTCCCACTAGCATGGAGCTGTTCCAGTGGCTGGCCTGTACAGCACATCTGGAGAGTGGTAAATGGAGAAGGAGGGAGAGAAAGGAGTGTGTGTGTGTGTGTGTGTGTGTGTGTGTGTGTGTGTGTGTGTGTGTGTGTGTGTGTGAGAGTGAGTGAGTGAGTGAGAGACACACAGAGAGAGAGAGAGAGAGAGAGAGAAGAGAGAGAGAGAGAGAGAGAGAGAGAGAGAGAGAGAGAGAGAGAGAGAGAGAGAGAGTGAGTGAGTGAGTGAGTGAGTGAGTGAGTGAGTGAGTGAGTGAGTGAGAGAGAGAGAGAGAGAGTGAGAGAGTGAGAGAGTGAGAGAGGGGCACTACAGAGGTGATTAGAGGGAGAGGAAATTACATCCCTCTGTGAGAGACACAGCTGGGGCGGATGTCACTGAAGCAATGAAATTATCAACACAGATATAATTTGACACTGGGTGAAGGGAAAGAGTGCCTGTCTGAACGAGAGAGAGAGAGAGAGAGAGAATGCCTATTTGTGTGTGTGTGTGTGTGTGTGTGTGTGTGTGTATATGTGTCTGTGTCTGTGTCTATGTGTGTGTGTGTGTGTGTGTGTGAGTGTGAGTAAGAAAGAGAGAAAGAGAAAAAAGGAGAGAGAGAGAACCTCACCTGCTAGACTCAGGGTTGCCTGTACAGTGACGTTTCGGCCAGTGGCTCCGTGGCCCACACACCTGTAAGTGCCTGTGCTTTTCACCTTCACCTGGATGATGTGCAGGGTGCCATTGCTATAGACCACCAACCTGGACACACAGACACCCAGACATTAGCACAGCTATAGACAGCAATACCACTAACACAGACATCCAAAATACCTTGTGGGGAGCAAAAGCAGGTACACTAGAAGTCTATACTTATATAATAATAATACAACATAAGTAATATAATTAGAATAAATAATTTCCAAGATACTGCACATGCTTTTCCACACCACATCAGCAGAACACATGGCAACACTACAGTATGCACCCTATAGACAGCACTTTTACTACATGTGTACTATGCAGTTTAATTAAAACCTATTTCCATGTCCTTAGGTGTGAAAGTCAGTGCTATGCTGCATGTGCCTGGTCTTGTAGGCGTCTGAGGACAGACTCACTTCAGGCAAGCGTAGATTTATTTACTCTGAGTCCTCTTCCAAAAACAGGAACCCCCCCAAAGGGCCTTTTATCCAAGGCAGACAACTTTATCCAACTGTATCATTCAGCAAAACTAGCCTCGGGGCAGGAGGAAGCCAGGGCTGCCTGACTGTGATGTCACAGAGGCACCAAGCCACAGCTTATGGGAAGAGAGCATGGTGCTTTATATAACAGCAGGGTTCACCGAGTTCATGTTATGTTGGATCTGAGACTGAACTTTTAGATTTATCTCCATAATGAAGGCTGGGGGGTGGCAGTAAATGTAAAGCTTGAGCTTAGACAGGCCCCACAGCCAAGGAAGCTTAGAATCACTGGCTGATGTGCCAGACGTCGGTCATGTGGTTTACAAAAGAGGAAGATCAATATACATGATGTGGCATAGGCAACGGCGAACGCTGACAAATCACAAGGAAACTCATATTTCAAACTGTCCGCAATGGGTGCATTAAGTTTCCCTAAAAAACCTATAGTATTTATTTTTGTTGTAGTTACTGTCTTTTTTTTTTTTGGAACAGTTTCACTTCAGTGGACTAATCCTGAAGAGAAGCATGCCTCAAACACCCCAAGTAGGAAACAGCAGCCCTAGTCCAACACTAATAGAGGAGGAGGAGGAGGAGAAGGAGGAGGAGGAGGAGGAGGAGGAGGAGGAGGAGGGGAATTAGCATTGTATTCTTTACAAAAGCAGAACTCCACTGTTTGTGCTCTGTGCCGAAAGAACAAATGCCACGAAGGAGTTGGGATGAATCGAGCATCAGATTTGCCCCAGAAAAGATAAACAGAGCCACACATGGAAACATCTTAAATTACTCAGTGCTCAGACTCTGTGTGTCAGTGTTTATAGCACTAGGGCTTTGGCGGGGGCAGTCCTGGTCAGACTTAGAGTTGAACAGGGACGCCTTTGAGCTTTATGACATGGCTTTGTCAGAGGAAACAAACTAGCGACCAGATGGTTGTCAGCTCATATATGACTAAAGCATTATGCTATGAGATGTTGGAGAAATTACAACTATAAATAGTAGCTGAATCAACAAGCCCGCCTCTTTCCAGCTAAGCTCCGAAATCTTTTCCATTCATGCAGACACAAAGAAACTCCTTTGCCCAAGCACGCCTTTCTCCATGCAAGTCACTGTCCGGCTGTCATAATACCCTTGCTATAAGACAACACATACGATCAAACAGCTTGGAGGATAAAAGGACACTACTGTACTGGACTGCGGCTACAACACTGTCCCCAGTTATGGTGCACACACAGACGGGGTGAGGAGTAAGGCCCCTCTCAGGCTGTTTTCTCACCCTGTCTCTCTGGTAACACCAATTCATATCAGCTTATTAATAGAATAAAATACAAGGAAGAGAACCCCAGAGAAAAAGATGCTGTTCTACCTGACATTTAAAACAAATTGAGTTGTATAACAATAATGCAGCTGTGTATGATTTTTCAATAATACAAAGAAGAGAAACATAACCCATAAATTCCCAAGTACATGTGTGTGTGTGTGCATGCATGAATGCTAAATGTACTGGTGGATGAAAGGATGTAAATCAGCAGAGTGAGAAAGCAGAAGAGAAACAGAGGAGCAGAGGCTCCTGCCTAGGGAGGGCTCACCGAGTTTTGTTGACCACGGGTTCGGACTCGTGGAACCACTCAACTATGGGAGGAGGGTCCGCTGTGAACTGGCAGTGGAAGATGGCTTCTCCGTTCCGCAGGACTGCCTGGTCTTCAGGAGAGACCAATACGCGTGGGAAGCTCTTATCTGGAGGACCAGGACAGGAAGTGATGTCAAAACAACAGGATAGTGAATGACACATTTCACGTCATACAGGATTGGAGTGGAAGCTTTACATATGCTTGACATTTCTTCACTCATTTCCTGGGCAGATGTGGCTATGACTAGCAGTACATTAGTGCTGTATTTAAATCTAAATGGAAATAAAGCTGTGAGGAAAATCACTTCTCTCCACACAAGGATTTACATACTGGCACTCATTTTCACACTCATACATCCATACATGTGCTCACACACAGACAACACACACACACACACACACACACACACCCACACACACACACACACAGACGCACACACACAGACGCACACACACAGGCGCGCACACACACAGGCGCACACAGACACACTCCCAGCTTTATTAAATCTTGTTAACAGCAGTCAGAGGCCGCCTCTCTCTTCAGGTGCGGGCAGACAGGTGTCATCACCTGGTGGGCCCCCCGTGTGGTGACTTAATGAGGTCAGCGAGGAGCATTCCAGCCAGCACCGCATCACCACCCAGCTGCGGGCCACCTGACAGAGGCAGCAGCATCTTCATAACACCGCTATGCTGACCTGTCCGCCCCCACACTCGCATCACAGGGTCCCCACGCCGACCTCCGATGGTCCCCCGACTGCCCTCGATCGCCTCACTCATCAGCGCTACCTGATTAGCGGTCAGCGGAGGCTAATGAAGGAAGCCTCCTCCATTTATGACATCATTCCCCCAGTCAGGCATGCAAGTTAGGGAGATGATTTACATTTGGTGATGTGGCTTTGTGGCCGAGAGTTTGCTAATCATGGTTGACTTGACATCCATGAATATTAGCAGAAAGGGTCAATTAGGGTTGAGGAAGGGCAACAGTAAAGTCACCTCATAATGATGTACCCATGGCCACGCTGTCAATTACAGCATCATTCTTCAACAGCTCATTACACCACAAAGAGATTTGACACACTTCCCATAATGGGCATGTTTGGCTTTTCTTTACTCACAAAACACCTAACAGTGCTTTTCATTACTTGAAATCTACATACTAACAGCAAGGGCCTTTTTTCAAACCGGTACCATCAGTTAGAGGTTGAAAATCCTATTCAAGCATAATTCAAGCATTTTGAATCTGGGGCAGAACATCTACTGTCTAAGCAATGACAATCAACGATGACCAAACACACATCGTAAACGTAGCGCAGAAAAACCTGACACCACTCACGACCACACACACACACCCGTGGGGTGAATGGAGAGGCTTTAGAGCAGTTCATCAACCACGTTACGGGCTTGAACGGGTGTGAGTGAGGCGATCAGTATGTGACAGTGCTTTGACGGTCTGAAGAGGAGGCTAAGCCAAGCACAACTGCACAACTCTCAAGCACAGACAGTGGTGAGGGGGACCACCCACCATGCTGAAGAGAAACAGCCTAGTTTATCAGGTAGCTGAGAAACAAGCTGAACATCCATCAGCGTCTCTCCCGTAAGTGTGTAAGGGGCATAGGGGCAGACACTGAACAGTTAGCCTTTTCCTCGCTCACCCCTGCCCCGGTTGTGTGGACCCCCCCCCCCCCTCCCCCCTGCTCACTGTATCCAGGTGCTACCTCGCTGTGTGTCAGGAAACTGCACAGGTGGCTAATTAAGGTGCTGGGCAGTGGATTGTGTTCCCTTCTGCACGCTTAAACTTCTGTTCTGTTCTCTAGGAGGTTGGCGGTATGTGTGTGTGTGTGCATGTGTGTATATGTGTGGGGTGGGGTGGGGTGAGTTGAGTTGGCAGGTGGGGGTTGCAAAGCTCAATTTAGCTGATGCAGAAAAATAGCACACGCACGCACTTGTACACCCTCAGATAAAAACACCGAGAATTTGGTTTCCCCAGATTTTATCTAGGTGTGTGTGTATGTGTGTGTACTGTGTGCATGCGTGCAAGTGCATTGGAATGTGTGCGTGACGTGAGTACAGTATAAGCATTTGATAGGAGGCAGTGTGTAATTACGCGAGTGTTTGCTCCCAAAGTGCTTGCTAATCTCGTTAGCTGCTGCGTGTCAGTGGACTGTAAGAGCTAAATCTTCCCCAGCTCGGCGGTCCGAGCTCAAACAGGACTATCGGGTGACCAAAACAAACCTGCACAGGTGTGGAAACATTTACTGCGAGAGGGGAAATATGAGCCTCTGACTGACCATTGAAACACACAAGGACATTCATTCGGGACATTCAAGGCTCAAAGAAGCCATTTAGTCATTAGTGCTTCTGGCTGTGACTTCTTTTAGTGCACTACTACACATTGCTTGGAAACTGTCGCCTTGAGAGTCATGATTAGTCAGTTAGTACAAATAAACAGAATAAGCTATCCATTTATGTCTACATATAAAAGTGTTAAGGCATTGACACACACACACACACACACACAACCTTGTGTCATATTCACATGCTTCCATACTCGGTGACTGTGACCACACAAACCTATGATGTTGAGGGTGAAGTTGCTGTTACTGCAGACTTGTCCGGCGGCGTTGCGGGCACAGCAGTAGTAAATGCCGTTGTCGTCTGGGCTGGCGCTCCTCAGGGTCAGCGTGCGCTCCTTACTGTTGATTTGGTGGGTCTTGTCCGTCTGCTGGACGCCATCTTTGTACCACTTGCAGGTGGGTCTATGGGTGGACGGGTAAGAGTTAAGAGGTAAGAGTTGTCAGCGTTTGGGGTGGGGGGAGAGAGACTGTGGGGGAAGAGGCAGAGGTGATTGGCTTACCGAGGGTGTCCATCAATGTGGCACCGTAACGTGACTGGCTGGGAACTCTCAATATCAGCCTCGGAGGCAGGCTCTTTCAGGGTTACTCCTCCACTTTCCAACCCTGAGAGAGAGAGAGAGAGAGAGAGAGAGAGAGAGAGAGATAGAGAGAGAGGGAGAGGGAGAGGGAGAGATTAAGAAAGAAAGAGAGAGAGAGAGAGAGGTTAAATTAGGCTATGCCTTCCTCCCTTTGTCATGGCTACAAGGCCTATGGAGACCAGGCTAATGAAGGAAACAGGCAACAGCCATGGTCTGCAGTGCATCGCCATGACAGCATGGAAGATGCTCGCCCGTTTCTAGTTTCTAGGACGACGAGGCCTCTGGATCTCAGTCACGTTCTTTCCAGACCATTTACTGGAGGAGAGAGCGCCGACTTCCCCCTGCCTCTCCACCATAAAAAGCAGGACAGCTCATCAGGAGGGCCAGGAGAGACCTGGAAGGGGGGGGGGGGGGGTGGACGGCTGAGTGAAGGGAGAATCCGGCCCGCCTGCTGGACTCTCCATTAGGCCGCCCGACGCACATCTGGGGGAGTAAGTCGACACAGACGAAGGACAGCAGGAGGAGGAGGAGGATAACGCTGTCGAGGGAGATGAGTGAATCCAGAGGGCGGCCTCTCCCCTCAGGAGCAGCCTCTCCAGAGAGTCGGAGTTGATTAGCCCTTTTTATTACACGGCTCTTCAGAGTGCTGCAGAAAGTTCCATTCACATGAATGGGCCTTCCCAACGTTCGGGCCTATGTTAAATCTATATAAATCACCGGCAAAGTATATAATCACAATCACTGAAACTGTCAAGTTCTATCTGTGTGGCGAACTATTTATTTTGTCAGCGAAAGACACGAAACGGTAGCAAAATCATTTTTAAAGATTCATTGTGTTAGGTTTCTTTTCTCGTTTTGCCGGTAATTATCAGAAAATAAGTCCCTTCAGGTCCTCCGCTGCACGTCGGGGTTCTGTTCTCCCTGTCGGGACTTATTTTCTGATAATTACCGGTGGACAATACATTATCCCTTACATGAACCTAAAGCACTTTATTGCACCCACTGTGGCCAACCCGCTTCTCCAGAGTTTCCATGCTGTTTTCACTAGTGTTTAAATCTGATTGGGATTCCACACTATTAAAATAATAACTCTATTTCATTCTAATTGGGATTCATTGCTATTCACAAACTAATATAAGTATCAGATAAATATGTAAAGCCTTATTCTGTCTTTATGGAATTACAAACCATAATAATGCAATGCATCATAAAATACCATCATGTGTGCATCATAAAGCACAACATGATAAATGAAAAGGGTTTTACAGGTAGTAAGATTTTCCCTTTAAAATAAACATTTATTCTAAGCTAAACTGTTATGTTTGAGTGGTAATAAGCCATGGCATTAAAAAAGAGGGATTTCTTCAGGGGAAGGATAACAGCATCTGAGGGTAAATTCATGTGAGAGTATAATAAAAACTCTGTTTACTGGGTGCATTACAGGCCTGTATGAGTGAGCACTTGAATCGCGTCACACAGCCCCTCGTCTGCCTCAATTAGCATTGCCCGGGCCTGCGTGTTTGTTTGTCCTGGCTGAGTGCATGACAGTATCTGTGTGTGTGTGTGTGTGCGTCTGTGTCCTACTGTCAGGAACGATGCAGGCGCTTTGCTTCTGATCGTGTCCTGGGGGCTACACGCACACATGAGCGCACACACACACACACACACACACACACACACAGTGGAGTGGAGGGCTCTCTGCTGACATGTTTTTATCGCCTATGAAATATGCAAAGAATGAACTTGCCTGGCTATGTGCTGGGGGGGAGGACTGGAAAATTAATGCATGTGTGTGTGTGTGTGTGTGTGTGTATTTGTGTGGTGAATGGTGGTGGTGGGGGGGGGGGGGGGCAGTCTCACACAATAAGGTCAGAGGGGGCGCTAGAGTGAAACTTGTCACTACACATTAACTCAAGCACTCAGCACCCCCGAAGGAGAGATAGGCCGCAACTGTCTCCACAGAAATGAGTTCCTAGTTCTGGCATAATCCTCCTACCTGGCCTCTCCTTCCATAGAGTAAGGCATGGCTAGGGGCTGCACATTCATTTTTTTTTTTTTTGCAGTTTAAATACTGTAACGAGTGTGCGAGTGAGTCGATGCAAATGATTGGTTTAGGGTTTCTAGGGAAGGCCTCAGAGCCAATGAGGACTTGGCGTCCAGAGGCAGCCATGCCCGCAGTCCAAATGAAGATCATTATGGTCAGTGAGAGGGCCGGATGGAGAGACAGGGGACCTCTCTAGGGAAGAATAATAAAAAAAAAAGTAGAGCAGAGAGAAAAAAAAAAACTGAGGCTTCGAAGAGATGACTGCAGGTGATGAAACAACCATGCAGTATCCACTGGAAACAGTCTGCCTTTGCAGTACTTGCAGTAAAAATCAAAATGCGCACATGTTGTAGGCCTTTTGTAATGTCGAAAGCTTTATACAGTAATCCACTGGAAAGTGGGAGGAAGTGATTACCTAGTCAAACCCAGGCCTTGTGTTCACTGAAACCGCTGGTTCAATATTGCCTGTACAGCTTTCACAGTAAGGTTACATTCCATACGTTACAATAAGGCTTATCAGTGACCCCTTCGGGGCCATTCGAGGACTGAAATGCATAAATCAAGAGTCACTTATGCATTTGTTGCTATGGTGACTATCAAGCGCTGTAACAAACGATCACATACTCATTTAATCACTTCATGCACAAAGGCCAGCTATGGTGATGAGGCATGAGGGGGACTGTGGACCAAACGGCGCTTAGCTCCGTTAATGTGTTCAGCCATGCACACACAATCGCACCTACTGATGTGATGGATTAGCGATCAGAAAGAATAATGCCAGCGGGGTGATTGGAAATCTCTGAGTATCCACTTGTAAATTCTCCTTCACACACACACACACACACACACACACAATGTTCCTGTGTAAGTGCGTTTGTTTGTTGGTTTGTTTGTTTGTGTGTGTTGTTTGTTTGTTTGTGTGTGGTATCAGGAATTCACCCATTTAAAATGATAATGCGTGTGTCTATGAGGCATTTCCTAAAGACAGTTTTGCTGGACCAATGCCTCTGCTGACACACCCGGTGAAAGACGGCTCGGTTTTCCGCTGTGCCGCA
The DNA here is from genome assembly GCF_018492685.1 of Alosa sapidissima. NCBI lineage: Eukaryota > Metazoa > Chordata > Actinopteri > Clupeiformes > Clupeidae > Alosa > Alosa sapidissima. The sequence continues at coordinate 12,170,448 of NC_055972.1, read as the reverse complement.
TCAACAAGGCAGCTCCTCCTACGGGGACGCCGGAATCCATTAAACAGCTATCCGCAGGAAATGAAAATCCGCTTTGCACGGGAGGCCTGACAGGATGCCGGAGATGATGGTGAAAACCAACACAGGAAGGAAACATTGTACTTAATCCGAGACCCTCGACTCTGGCAAGTTCACACCTACTGGAACAGGGCAGGTGTTGCATTAGCGGGATATGGGGAGGCTGTGGGGGGCGCTAATTGGGAGCAGGCCAGGTTAGCTGAATAAGCCCTACGGAGGAGACAGAGAGAGACAAGGATGAGCTCCCTCCTGTTCACCCTCTCATCTGTGAAAGTGAATTGTCTGTTGTGTTAGCATGTGTGTGTGTGTGTGTGTGTGTGTGTGTGTGTGTGCGTGTGTGTGTCAAGGAAAATACAAGCAGGCATTTGACATCCCATCACCTTGGTGGAGGGAAGCAGAACTGACAGGACGAGTCAGTGTCAAGCTTACTGTGGCTGCCACAGCCGCTGCCTCACATAGCCAGAGAATACGGCAAGCAGATTAGGACAAAAAACACTGGGGGGGAAAAAACACACCGTGCCAACAGTTTGACTGCATTGAACTGGGAATTGTGCACATCAAATCAATGTTCCGTTAATGGAGAAAATGAAATCAGTGCTTGGAGTTAATGAGAAAAAAAAGAATGTGTATGCATGGAAGAACCAGATAGATAAAAACCCTTGAGAGAGCCCAAGATTAACTAACTGAGACACCTCACAGTCCGTTTGTCTTGTCTTGCTACTTCAGTGTCTTATCTGGAATGAGCCTGTGGCTATGATTTGAAAGACTGATACAGCTGCTAAAGAACATGGGCTGAGAGCAGAAACCAAACAAAGGAGAGTGTGTTTTTAACTCGGAGTGTTAAAAAAAGAGAAGAAAAAAAAATAGCGGTGCAAAAAACGCCAAGTCAAATTTGTAATGACATGACAACCGAGATCGAGACTAATACCCATCATGGTGACATCCAGGGGCTGGGCAGATCTTTTGGGGTGTGTGTGTGTGTGTGTGTGTGTGTGTGTGTGTGTGTGTTGTTTCATGTGTGCATGTTGTATGTGAGCGAGTGATGTGTCTACTACAATGTGTGTGTGTGTGTGTGTGTGTGTGTGTGTGTGTGTGTGTGTGTGTGTGTGTGTTTCTGATGTCCCCTGATGGCTTGACACAGGTTATGCCTCAATAAACACAAAATCAGACCCAGATCCACCCGTGTGGATCTTCAATTGCCCATGAAACCCCATGCGGGTCTGCCTCTTCACTGTGTTTGATCTGATTCTTCACACCATTTTCTGCTTGACACACACACACACACACACACACACACACACACAGCAAACCCATCCTCACTCATAGTCCATGGAGACAAAATGCATGTTCTAGTGATGCATGCATTCAGCCATGTTTACAACCATCCCATGTTCACGTCGGCTACACCTTTGGCTAGCTTAACAAACGACGTGCTTGTTTGAGGCTCACTTAAACACGCATCATTACGAGAATATACAGTTGCTCTTCAAAGCCTCTGGACCTGTGAGCTACGTTTATTGCTTTCCAGATGTAAAGCGAGGACAGGAGGGCATCAAGCTTCACACACACTAAAAAAGCCACTTTGAGTGTGCGGTTGTGGTGCCTGTGCGTGCACCAGACCGTCGATTTACATGCGCGGATGTGCACGCGAGCATGACATAATTGAAGCCTGTGGGACCGGGAGAAAGCAAAATGGAGAAAATGGCACAGGAGGAGGGGTCTTGTGCATTCATGGTGCGTCTCGTGGTAAATGTCGAGGGCTCGGAGGCAGACGGGCCAAGCCGCACGGTCTGCACAGCAGAGCCAAAGCGCAATCACTAATGCCTGACTGGCAGTGCAAATTATCATTAACTAACAACATTCAGAGCCACATACACATGATTTAATATACACTACATATGCACATGTGACAAGATACATTTTCGTCCCCACTCTCCGCCTCTCCAGTCCCTTAGCGCTTGTTTCCAATCCTGTACAGAGCTGATTTGATGTCTGCCATTACCTACTCATCCATCATCCACAGAGAACAGACAGTATCAAATTCAAGATGGTTAAGACTGAACTACAGGCATGTAAAGCATTACATACTGTTCTACTCCGTAAACAACAACAACAAAAAAACTCAGATATCATGAACATTACTGGGGATTTACACCGCAAGCCAGATGTAAGCAAGAGTGAGTTAGTCGATTTACACTGCCTCCTTCTCTAATGTGGCACGACAATGTGTTAATCCATGTGTTTTTCTACATGTACGCTTCACGCACACTCTAAAAATAGAAGTGATGCATAAAAATACGCTTTCCTCTACTTTTAATGGCCGTAATACGCATGCAAGGCACTGCTGGTTTGATTTTATATAATTATTGTAATAGACGGATGTCAGACGAGCGACTGAAAAAAAATATTTTTTGAAAACAGATTCAGAGTAAATTCCCAGTTAGACACTTTAATTCTGCTTTGGATCAACACTGTATACGGTTTCCTGACGTGCTAGCTGATTTCAAATAACTTCAAGACCGATCTGGCTTTGATGTGATACTGTTCCAACCAGACTACCTTTGTACAAATCAGGCCCAGATCCATTCCAGAGACAAGCCCTATCTGGACCTGTTTACTGCAGGCTGAATTTGAGCATGTGGGAGAGGGTTGGAGGGTGGAGATCAGCCGGTGGGGAGAGATGGATCTCTGGAAGTACACACTGTATGGCATCCAGAGCCTGTGTGTTCACACAGGGAAGTCAGATCCACCCCACCACTGGAGCCATTCGTTTCAGAATGGAATCTCGCCTGCCAAGGGCCTGGGGCAGGGAGGAGGGTCTCCCTTAGCCCAGCCACACTGCAGAAGAGGCTGAGAGAACAAGGTTAGGAAAAGTCCGACTAATCATTGTGAAACACAGGACTCTGGTGGGGCATGTTCAAACTCAAGAGCCCTACCAGATCTATGAACATCAGGACACTAATTGAACTACATGTGTTCTGATGACTCACAAATGTCAGGCTGTCTTCTCAATGTTCTACTTGTCACTGTAATTGATATTACACTGAGATAATCATCTCAAATGTCCATGCAGGCCAGTATCCTGATGCATTATATCTGGTAGGTGAATGATGACATCTGTGCTTGGGATTTAATGTTCCATTCTACCATAAATCACATTTTAATTACAAGACATAAAAAAAAGTCAGTTCTCCAAAAATAACACGCCACTTCAGAACAACACTTCAAGCCTCCATTAACCCTTAAAGGAGTACCGTCACACTGGTGTGACCTACACCTTTGAGCGGCTGGCTTGGCAGAGGAGCCCTTACCAGCACTGACAGATCAGAGGGACGGGAATGGGAGGGTATTTATGCACTGCTAGAAACGTCCTGAACCGTGCAGCTGCAGGCCTCTGTTCCCCTCTGGAGCTTCAGCGTGAGGTATGAGGGCCACTCTGTTGTCAAAGAGCCCCAGCTCAGCTTATCATAGACAGGGCATAGCAATCAAGAGTGAGGGCTGAGCCTTTAAGTGTGATGGCTGGATACCATTCGCTCGGCATCTTAAGGACTTACCCAGGGAAGTGCTTATGTGGGGAGCAACAAAAACGTATGCATTTTGGTTGGCAACATAATCCAAAGAATTAGACAAAACCAGCTCATCTTATCATAGACAGGGCAGAGCAATTAAGAATGAGAGCTGAGCCTTTAAGTGTGATGGCTGAATACCATTCGCTCAGCATCGTAAGAACTTACCCATAGAAGTGCTTATGAGTAGAGCAGCAAAGCTAGGTGTGCTTTGGGTGTGTTGTGACTAAATCCACCCCTTCTACAGGGTCTGCTGGGGGAGGCTTCGGGTTCCACCCAGGATCAGACATAATTACTGGACACCTCTTCTTTACACGTGTCTGTGACAAGACAAAACTTGCCGGGAGATGTAACGAACGAACGAGGAAGACGTTTCAGGGCCAGAGGCCAGAATGGAACCAAGAAACCTTTTCTCCCCAGTTCTGGCATTTGGAGAAATACAAGAGGACCGTACTGGTTTTGATTACTTGGTGGAGATCAAAGTGTAAAGTCTCCCAGACACAAGAAATACTTAGGACAAAAGCACGGGGAGTGTGAAACTGTGTTGAAATGAGACGTAATGGAGGGCCACCGATAATCTAGACGCAAATAATTACATGGCTTCGAGGCAAATTTCACTCCATGGTAATTTCCACACAAAAGCCTTTTCAGAGGAAGTGGGAGAAGAGGTGTGTTGTACAATGTAAAAAAGAAACATGAAAAAGCCACGGTTTCTACCACACATATTCAGTTACGCTACACGATGGGAACACACTGTCGCCCAAGAGCTCTTAATGCATAAGCAAACACAAGAGCTTTGGTTGCTGTCGATACAGTGAGTAAATAAAAAGCCTGGGCAGAACATGACACTGCTTTAGAGCAACCATGCACGCAAAACCCTTTCTTTCCCTTTGACTCACATTTGATGTTGAAGGAGGCGTTGTTGGAGTGGGCTTTCTCTCCCGACGCAGCGTCCAGGGCCACACACTGGAAGCTGCCAGCGTCCAGGTGACGGTCGACAGCGGTGAACTTGAGGTTGTTACCCTCCTGGAAGCGACGGTCCGAGTCGAGCACGGGCTCGCCGTTGTGCAGCCAGCTGTAGGTCACGTCTGCCACGCCGCTCACCTCACAGCGAAGCATGGCGCTGCGTCCGTGCAAAGCATCCTGGGACTTGGGCTCCTTGGAGAAGTAGATGGCAGCCGCCTGGATGCAGAGAACTGAGAGAGGAAATAGGAAGAAGACCATTATCATCTCATTCATTTCATCCAAACACAGCAGGCGGTTAAGAGGTTAGCATTTCAGCAAATTTGAGTCGAAATTGGACGTTGGAGTTTCAAAGGCTCTGCGGCAGGATCTTGTGTCTAAAGAGACCTTTGTGTTAACTTGTGAGGTATTCAGTGATGCTGCAAAGCTCTACTGAGGACTTACATAAACCTAAAAGACCTAAAAGCTCACAGATGTTTCATCCCTTCGAGACCCATCTGGCCTAATGGCAAATCCAGACCGTGTGCTATGGACTGGCTTTTCCAAACCCGGTTACACTCCTGGGTAGGGCTGTCAGATACAGACCAGAGCATACATAATGCATAGTTACACTGACATCCACCGGGTAAGGAGGGATAGGGGTGATGAGTGTGTGTATGTGTGGTGGTGGTGGGTCACATTGGGGGTGCCTGATGACATGCTGTCAGAGGGACTTCACTCTCTCGGTACATAATCTCTGATGTGGCAAAGACTGGCTGGCTGACTGTCCCAGCATGCCTTGAGAACAGAACTTGGCAGAGGTGAGAGAGGTCCCTCGTGAAGGCCAAATGAGGTGAGGAGGAAACTAAAAAAAAACACAAGTACACACCAGAGAGTGATGGTTCTGCCAGAAACGACCCTGAAACACTGTAGGGCTCTGTAGTGCATGTGTATCTCTCTGTGTGTGTGTTTGTGTGTATGTTTGGGGGGGTCTGTCTGTATTTTACTTTCAAGTCTCCAGGGTTAACCACCACAGTGGATCTTTCAATAGCATTAAATCAAGCCTTTCTTAAGGCCTCTGAGAAGCAGCATTGCTTATACCTCAGTCTCTCAGCATGGCCTTTGAGTTAGAACAGGTGGCTTTATGAACACAGGTAAAGCTTAGACATTCTCACACACACACACACACACACACACACACACACACACACACACGTAAAGGGAGAGGGGGATCGTGGGAGTGGAAAGTACAAGACTAATAGAGGTCCTGCTCAGAGGCTACTTCGTCAACCCTTATCAGACATTCCTGAGAGGTGACAGGTTCCAGCAAATGCTATTTACTTTACCACAACCCCCCCCCCCCCCTCCAACTCCTCTGGGACTTAAAATACACCATATCACCAATGTCTGTGTACAACGTGCCAACAGTATTACCCACACACAGCCCCTACATCACACTACGACACAGCACTCTCAAAAAAGACGATCCATTTCATCCCTGTTGCTCCACGGTCTTATGTTTGAACTCAGTCGGCTGTTGGTTGCCGGGGCGCCTTATTTGGTGTATTTGATGTGTGTGGGGAGTCTAGCAGACCAAAAGCTACAAACGCCCTCCAAGAAAGGTTCCTGAAAGGCAGGAGTATTTTTATTTTTTATTTTTTTTGAAAATTGTTTTTGGATGCGTTTCCTACAGGCAATGGCAAAAGTGGACTAAGATGAGGGAGGAGGAAATAATTAGGGCATTGCACGAACACAAACATACACATGAAGAAATAGAGAGCGAGAGAGGAAGAAAAAAAAAGATAGGGGGAGAGAGAGAGATAATCAATAATATTCTTTATTTAAACTCTAAATGGGATTGTGGTTGTGGTGTGTGGTATGTATTCCAAGCTCTGATGGTGTTATTTTAGGACAAGGACCTTGAGGCTGAATGACGTTACTGTTATTTTACTCTTTTTTTAGTATGACAACAGCCCTCAGCAACCCAACATTCTCTCCCACTAGACAGACCAGCTCACAATGACTCAATATGCTTAATATTCAACAAATGCTAGCAAGAAAACCACTCAAATAGCATTTCAGTGCTTGTGTCTCATTACTGAAGGAAGGACGGTGCCTCTTTAGCTGGATTAGCATAAAGTTTCTCGCTCAAAGAGACATGTAAGTGTTAGAGACATGCGTGTTAGACACTAATGGGAATAGGTGAGAATGAGACAAGCAGAGGAAGAAAGAAAAGACACAGTGTTTTACATCTCAGGGAAGGCTGCCAAGTCTACGGCGCTGTTCAAACACTCAGGGCATGATGACCTACATCTTACAAACGTTCAGTCACACACACACACACGTACACACGCACACATGAACACAAACCTGACAGCAAGACTGGATCTTTAAGAGTGAAGCAGGGAAATAAATCTGTTACGGCTCTGTTAATACATTCCAGTAGAGACAGGGGCCATATGGATTTCAGGACTGCTTGACAAACAAAAGACTTTCTCTTTGAAAGCAACAACTACAATCGGCTCATTTTCACATGAAAAACCTATGACCTCAAAGTGTCCAGCCAGACAGTGCTGAATAATTAACCACTCTGACAAACCTTTGCAAACAGAAAACAGCCAGGTGTCTCTCAAAGAAGAAAGGGGTCCGCTCCAAACTCACCAAGGCCAGTGGCCGTATTGATCTGCTAGGGATGTGTGAGCATGCCACTGCAGGGACCGGTCAGCCATGGATTGTTATCTGCCCAGCTCTCCCCAGAGGGGTAATTGAAAATGTCACTTTGCCTATTGAAATTCAAAGAGGCATGCACACTCAATGCAATCTTATGGTAATGGTGTGTATCTACGTCCGGGCGGGGATTAGAGTGTCTTTATGGGGGGGGTGGGGGAGCAGACAAAGAAAGGGGTGAGTTTGAGAGAGAGAGAGAGAGATGAGATACACCAGTCTTTCAGACGACACTCTGTGTGCGTGCGTGCGTGTGTGTGTGTATGTGTGTGTGTGTGTGTGTGTGTGTGACTACCAGAAGGAGGAACAGCTTCACTTACACATTACAGTCAAAGCGAGAGGGGAAAAGACAGAATGTGTGTGAGAGAGAGTGTGTGTGTGTGTGTGTGTGTGTGTGTCTGCACGAGACTGTGACTATGAGCACATGTCTGTTACAGTAGTCAAGAGTGAATGTGTCTTTGAGAGTGAGATACATAGAGAAAGTGAGAAAGAGGGAAAGAGTGAGGGTAGAGCTTGAGGGAGCCCTTATGCAATACCAATTAAAGAAGCTGCTATTCTCCCATAAAGAAATCTGTCCTACACTGGCTATATCCGTCCTTCCTATTGTTCCATTGTTCTGAGTACTGTAGTGTAGAACATTCTTCCCTGTAGCCTTGAACTGAAAACTGGGTCCTTTGGTGGGAGTGAAGGTTAGAAAAAGAGGCCTCCAGCTGGCTCTGCCTGTCAGGAGATGAAAGCCGCCTCCTCCACAGACCCAGTGGCCCTCACACACAGATGTTATCTGGGAAGCTCCCTCCATGTCGGGTGGGAAGAGAGCCACAAAAGGGGGTGGGGTGGGAGGTGAGGGGGGGTCACTCAGGGACAGAGCTGGTCCAGACACAGACCAGACAGATAGGGAGCAGACGCAAGGCAGAAGGGCCTCCCCGTGACACCACTCGGCAAGAGCTGCGTGCGGGGACGAGCCTGATTACATGGGCGTGATGGGCAAAGGTCAGTTGTACTACTGACCTAGAACACTGCAAGACAGGATGAGCAGAGGGCAACAGGCCGGACCTCAGAGGTCCAGAAAGCAAGATTTTAGTTTTAAATGCAGAGGATCCTCCTCTGTGTGGATCGGTCCACCATCCATCTCCATTAAAGGACTGTGATGTTTTCACTGCGGACACCTCACCCCTCTGGCCCACTCCTGTTATCCTGGCTTTATCTTCTTTCTCCACAGGAGAAGACGACCCACCTCCTATCTCATATCTGCTTAGAATGATAGTGAAACTGCTCAGCAGTAGCCGTGCTGGGTGGGATTGAATTGCAACCTCTAGAAAAACAGCAGGCACTTGTAGTAATGGCTTTCGTTTCTCCCACTGCTTGGTTTTGATGTGGAGCTGGAATCAATGTTTTGGGCTGTTTTGATAGTTAGATGCCAGGTCTACACTCTCATATTGGAATTAATTGTACACGTCTCCTTGTTTTATCAAGTTTAAAATGGAGAGTTTCATCATTTCAAACACACTTAAAAAACTAACAAAGTTTTATTCAACTATACAATAAAAAAAAATGCATTTGACTTAGGAGAAGCCATTTTTTGTGACATAATATTAAGTTCACAAGCTTAGCTACAGGAGTAAAAAATTCCCCATTATAGGTTGTGCAGTCATGATATCATCGATGGTTAATTAGAGTTAATTTTCTGGGTCTAATATACGGTTATCACGCAAGTTATAAAGACAGATGAGTACGTCACCCTCACCCATCTGAAGCTTCAGAGTTCAGACATCGGTTAGTCTGTGCTAATATGCTTTAATCAGTCCAGCATACATGAAACATTGAACAGCCTGGCCTACTTTTTTCCCACCGCCATGGATTTCTGAGGGATTTAATTATACAGTAGGTGGCATAATTGCTTGAGAGGATTCGGCAAGCCATCACTACTTTATGATGACAACGGAGGAGAAAGCCCGAGACAAAAAAAACAGGGGGACTAAAGGACAGCTCTGCAGGAAAGGGATTGGTCAGCCCTCTTTTTTCACTGTGCAGTGCAACTAATGGATTAAATACGGGCTTTGTTACTGCTATGCTGATAAAAAACGTTGATACTGTATCAAATTTTGTGGACACACATACACGGCTGGCTGGAACTGTAATGGGGGCGTGGAGTCCAACAGTGGGTCCACAAAGAAAGTTAATTAATGGAGTCGGAATCAGTGATCTAGCCCAAGAGATGACGCCATGCGAAAGATTAAAATTCAGGGAACAAAACTTTTGGCTTTTAATTCGTTGTGAGTTGAGCGGGAGAGATTGCCAAGTCTTTCAGAAATGATAGTAAAAAAAAAAATGTACAGTTACCAGTTTTACAGCCATAGCAATTTGGCCACGACTCCGAGCTCCTGGAGCTGTTCTGGAATTCCTGTCTAACGAGATTAGCATTCCACTGAACCATAGGCCTGAGAAGAGGGGAACAGCAGCACATTTATAGTCCATGGAGAGGAGAGGAGGAGAGAGGAAAGGAAAGATGGGGCAAGGACAGTAACTACAAATTATGGAAAATTCTACCCTAGACAGCCATAGCAATCTGTGTAAGTGCTCCAGCAATGCATTCTGTCCTGAAATACATTCACTTAGAAAAGTGCACACATGGGAAGTACACTTTAGTTAAAAATACAGGATAGTCTTTATCTATGCCATAGAATTAAAGCATTTTTGCCATTCTACATGCAACTACTTTAAGACACTATACGAGAAGGTATTGACGGTGATAATCCAGTACAGATGGGCTATTATAATAACTGCCCTCTATAGTTTACTGCCCCTCCCTGTCATGTCTGTCTGACAGACTACTCCTTCAGGTGCTGGATTCCTGAAACCTGATAGGGCGGCTTTTTTCCCTCTATGGTGTGAATTGTTATTTCACTTCACACCCCTGACGGTCTGGAGGAAGGTAGACAAGGGTGTACACTTCCAGAGGAGCCCTCGGAGACTCCCCGCACGGAAAACCACAACACAGCCGCATAACAAGCCTCTCCAGAGGAGCGTCAACACCCTCTCACCCCAACATGTGCGGCTGGGGAAACAGTAAGGGGGCCGTCTGTGTGTGAGACAGGCCGACAATGGAGGAGAGAGAGAGAGAGAGAGAGAGAGAGAGAGAGAGAAAGACAGAAAAAGACAGACATGCAGAAAGAGAGATGGCTAAAAAGATTGAGTATGAGGGTGATGGTGTGTTAGAGCAAAAGAGTGAGGCAATCCAAGATGTGTGAAAGCTGTTGTGTGTGACCACATATGTTTTTTGTGTGTGTGTGTGTGTGTGTGTGTGTGTGTGTGTGTGTTTTCAAACTACCCATAGGATGTAAATAGCCTGTTGTTGCCCACGGCTAATCACCCTCATTCAGGGCCAGTCTCCTGCAGAGAACTCCAGACATGCCCTGCTCTGATGGAAAGATGGCTGCTATGCACCGAGACGCACAAGGGGCGCCATGTGAACAGAAAAAAAAAACAACACTACACAAGTCAAGAAAAAAAAACACCCCACCACTCTGTTCTTCTTTGTCCCAGATTGGTTTTGCAGGGCTCCAGCTTTCCACTGGCTGGGCTTCACAAATCCAGGCATCGTATTTCATAACTGGCCCAGGCCACTGAGTGGATCGGAACACTGTGCTTAGAGAGCTGGCAGGGTCCTGCATACACACCCACATACACTGTAGCAGGAGCACAGACACACGCACACGCACACGCACACGCACACACACAAGGAGGGACACTCTGAAAGCTTCTAGCTGGGAAAACTCGAGCGGAGACATCCAAATCCTCAGGAGGGAACCAGACATACAGCGAACATCAGACAAAAAAAAAACCCTTTTGCTTTGCTTTTTATGGCGTCCAAAAAAATAAATGGCAGGGGCAATAAAGCAGATTATAGGCATGTAGCCGTTTTTATGTAGCGTAATCGAGAGAAAACACATGAGGTCATATAAAGTCTGCTGCTGTTACATGATCCAGTTTAAGTATAACATGGGCCGAGACGTCGGGGGAGATGAGGTGATAATGTGACGGTTGAAATCTTAGAGCCCCAAAAGAAAACATGTGCGGCACCACAGTCTGGGCACGTAAAAATTAGACAAACAATCAGAGGCCTGTGGGGCAAGGCGCAAAGGCACGGACCAATCAGACGATCTGATACTGAAGAGCTGAACTTTTCTCAGTGCATATTTGTATACCCATAACACATTTAAAATATAAGCCTACTGGTTAGGTCAGTGTTTCTTAACAGGTGGATTGGGACCAAAAAAGTGGGTCACGGAGCTTGTGGTTTAAAAAAAAAAAAAAAGAAAAAAACGGGCATTTAAAATGCTACCTTATCAGATCTAATATTACACCTTTATTTTGATATATAGACATTATTTGTATTTCAGTCATTGCCATGGACAGAGACAATGTTTATGTGACTGGTCATGTTAGACATAATTTTAGCGGTAAATGCAAGTAGGCTATGACCCTGAATATTTGAAGTAGGATATGGATTCACTTAAATTCAGACAAAATGGGACAGAAACCCCAGTGTTCACTGAATTGCTGGCACATGAGAGAAAATGCCACATGGAAACAAAGCACCCCTGTCAAAGACAAACCTACTGGCACTTTGCGTGTCTTACCATGTAGCTCACCGTATCCGTTGGCTTGATCGCTAAAAAGAAAATATATGGGTCGCCACTTGATGAACATGGGAAATTGTGAGTCCCAAAGCCAGACCAGTTAAGAAGCACTGGGTTAGGTGACATCTTGTACTTCTTAAAAGGTCATGTGGTGTCACTCATGTATCTTTTATAAAGCAATTACACACAGGTAAAAAAAATCAATACCTCATCTACAGAGATCAGTGAAGAGCCATAATCAAACAGTCGCTTGAACTGCTTTGTTAATTAGAACTGAGGCTATGACCATAGAAACCAAATTGCCATTACAGAGCATCACAAGGCAGACCAACCCTTTTTGGCCAACCGTGACTCCGTACGAGGGGAAATGTATGGAGCAACTGCTACAGTATGTCATCTCTAGTGCGACATTCCATTTTCAGAGTCTAACTGGGTTCAAGTGCCTTCGACAATTACTCTCAGTGGTAACATGAGTAAGGAGCACAAAATGTAATGGATTGACTGGGCAGGACATTCCACCGTGCACAGTGCAGCTATGTATCATTCTCTGTAGAAATGATAGAAAGGTATGCCCTACATACCGAGGGAAATACATGGTGAAATGAAAATGTAGGTAACAAGTAACAGTTTGGCACCATCTGACTGCTTTTAGCATTCTCAATAACTACTGAGTACTCAGTCAACACTCAAGATTTAGCTCATTTCACAAATTTCAGTCCTATCCTTTTTTCGGTGACTTTATGATCCCAATCACTCTTTAACAGACACCAGACATTTAATGATAGCTTGCCTTGCTATGTTAGCTCTTGGCCAAAAGAGAATGTCCAGTTACTACCGGACTGACACTGTTCTCGGGACTGATTTGATGAGAAGTGCGGATGAAAAAAATATTTGTAGAGCATATAACAGTGTGTGGGATTCTATGTATACTTTACCAGCGGGGTTGATATGTAACAGGCGTCTCTATAAGAGACAACACCAGAAATGATATACCACCTGTATACAGATTTAGTCTTCAACATTGGATCAATGTTCCTTTGAAAACATCTATAATAAGAGCAACTAAAATGTCAAAACTCATTGTGCGAGCCTGTATATCTCAGAGTGCTTTGCCTTTAGTTAAGCATTATTATGCATACCTCTTTGTCAAATTCAATAGCGGCTCTGTTCCATAAATAGCAACTACATGGAGGGCTTGGGCTCTCAGATTGTGCACTGTGGAATGAAAAGTGCTGGTAGCGACTCATTACAATAACACCACCGCTGAGATCACCATCAATTTGCTCCCACACCTCGTTGTGGCTTTGTCGCCAAGCGGCTAGAGCACTCAGCCCCGAAAAACCCCAGCCTTATCGCTAGGCAACGTTGACATGGCAACCACCTCCCCCTCGTTCCATCCGCTCTCAATGGGTCCTCATGGACCACATTGTTAGGACGACAAATTGAAAGACAGACAAGAGGAAAGGGAAAGAGCATGAGAGCAAACTTTCACAGGTTTAAAATTCAAGTGGCCCTCGGAGGGCTTCACATCGCATGAATTTTAAAAAACTGGGGGCTGCTGTGAAACGTGGAGGAGTGTTTTTCTGCATGCGATGAGCAGTACGACCGCACACCGTTTTTCCAACCATCCCCATCGATGGCATGAATGATGCAATCTTTTGTAGAATGGAACGAGCACAGTGGGTGTTCTCATTACGTTATTATGTTGAAATTCTGAAAAGCCAAACTGCACACAGACATCCGGTTAGAAATCTTTTGATATTGGGCTGCTGGGAATTGAAATCATTTTAGCATCTACCAAGAAAAAGCACCTCCCCAAAAGAAATGATCAAACAGCTCTTTTTGTTCAAAATTCTGTGCCAAGGCTTTCTTCTGTAATAATGAAACACAGACAACAACCTTGTCCATTACTAACAGACATTTAGGGGAACTTACAAGCTTCAAAGTCAATCATTTCTCATTTAACATGGAATATTCCATGTGAAAAACACATGTTGAGTTTGCTTGATAATGTGCCTAGGAAGCACGTTATTGCCTAATGCATGTACTGTAAGCCAGCCAGGTGGGTAAATGACAAATGGTAAATGGACTGCGTTTATATAGCGCTTTTCTACTCCGAGCACTCGAAGCGCTTTACAGCGTAATGACTCACATTTAGCCATTCACACACACACGCTCACAGTGTCTGCCATGCAAGGCAGTTTGGGGCTCAGTGTCTTGCTCAAGGAGACTTTGACAGGGTCAGGAGACGGGCTCGAACCAGCAATCTTGAAAACACCGAGTGACTCCTCTACTTCTTGAGCCATCACCATCACATCACATACTTAACATATGACATACTGAAATGATTAGCATGAATGAGCATAGATGCACACAGACATCCCACAAACACACACACACACAATTACACACAATTACACACACACAATTACATAAACACACAAAACCCCTTACTGATGGACTACAAAGACTACAGCTACAAAGGTGCCTGCCGTAGAATTACCCCGTCACTCCTAATTAGCTAGGCATTAGCTAGGCACATGATTCCCGTGGTGAATTGTAATGATAACAGTATGGCAGCGTGGGCAGAGAGAGAGGAGACATGGATCTAACCATAAATCACATAATAAGCAGGCTGCGTCATGCGGTCAGCTTTAAAGGTGCCTGTGTCTTATATATACACATATGCAAACACATATACACTATGCACTGACAAACTCTATCTCAAACACACACACACACACACACACACACACAAACACAAACACACTATGCACTGACAAACTCTATCTCAAACACACACACACACACACACAGTTTACCTCAGGGTGGGTGCGTGGTTTAATAGGCCACCCAGACGAGTCTATTACTGCTTCATTACCAAATTACACATCTGGGAAGCGGCCCCCATGGCACTGCTTTAAGGCTGTTTTTCAGCAGGCTCTGATCCAAGATGCCATCAGCAAAGGTTTCCAAAAATGGGGGCACACAAGAGCTGCCTTGTTGAGGCAATTTATAGACACAAAAACGACACAGTGATACCTTGTCTTGTTGAACACCTTTGAATATGGGGTCTGCCTGCAATTTGCTGTTGCAGCCTCACATATTACATTGGAATAAGTAAATCAGGTATTTGTCTAAACTTAAACGTCATGTTGTACACTTTTTGAGCCAAAATGTCGGAATCAGAGAGCATCCAAAAACAAGATGTCGAGAAAAGATGACGACGAAACAACGACCACTCCTTTCTCCAAAGACCATCATTCAGCATGTTAAGGTGTGTGTGTGTGTGTGTGTGTGTGTGTGTGTGTGTGTGTGTGTGTGTGTGTGTGTATGTGTGTCTGTCTGCCTATGTAATCAGCGCTGCCCATAACATGAGCGCACCTGGTCACAGGCGCATGACCTGCTGACAGCTTGCTTTCATTCATCCCCTCTCACACACAGCGGGAGAAGGGGCCTGTGAACGTTTCTGGGGAGAGGAGTGATGAGAGCCAAGCAGGGAGGGTGACAGACAGTGAGAAAATAAATGACAGAAAGAGAGAGAGAGAAAAAAATGGAAGGAAGGAAGGAAGGAAGGAAGACAAGGAAAGACATTCAGAGCAGAAGCGAAATGAGAACATTAAATAATTGTGTGTAATAGAAGACAAAAGGACAAAAGATGGAGGAAAACGTGATAAAGACTGACAAAATAAAAAGGAGGGAACTGCAGTGAGGGCAGAAAAAGGAGGGCAGAGCAGTAGAATAAGGCAGGAGAGCACAAGGGGCTTAAAGGGGGGGGGGGGGGGGGGGCTGGACTTGTCACGACACACTACATATGTGACCATCATTTTGTCCCTTTCCCTCCCCTCTCCTTCCCTCTCTTCAGACTGATGGGGCAGAAGGAAGGATTTATTAATTTATCTTTCATCACAAAGGGGAATTCAGCCAGCAGTCACAGGCGGCTTTCCAACAGCTGTTCATTCAGCCACTGGTAAGATACGCTGCTACGATTATGAGATTACATTAAATAAAACGGCATGATTGACTCGTGCTCTCTTACTCTTAAACTGTGTGGTCATTGTCTTTAGACAGTTTTGGGCATCCGTCCAACAGTCCTGCTGTGTTAAGGCAAAGCACAACCAACCCTTCCTTTCTAGTTTAAATGAGGCCATTGTGTTCTGGGTTTTATATCTCCGATGGAGTGTGGCTCCATTTACAGAGTGAAACAGATGATAACGTGTGCAACATTTAAACCAAATGCGTAAAGGGAAAAAATAAAAAAAAAACACTCGCCACTGAGATGAAACAGAGCTGACAGAAACATGAGCTTTAAACTTTTTAAGGCTCAAATGATGAGATGGTCTTTTTTTTTTCCAGAGATGGGATCCAAGAAAGGGCTGAAAATAGTGGGCTGGGATCATATAAAACTGTACACCTCAGCAGTTTATGGCTGGACTTAACGGCAGTATCCAAAGCACTAATGAATTCTGCAGACAGAGGGGTTGGGACTGTGTGCTTGCTACTGACATATGGTGGGATAAACACGCTGATGGAGGCCATAAGATGAGCAACAAAGCCAACTAGCGGATTTGGCCAAAAAACATCAACCTCACAGTTACTAAGAACTTATCAAAGCACAACAAGTGTGTGTGTGTGTGTGTGTGTGGAGAGCAGAGAGAGTTGATGCAAGGGGGTGAAATGATGCACAAAGCATGGGACGGTTTTTAAAAAAAAAAAAAACAAAAAAAAAAAAAAAAAAACACAGTTCAGAGATTTATGCAAATGCCTCAAATGGTCAACAATGATACTTTTTTCCATTAGTGATGATAACTCATTTTTTTTCTCCCATTCTCTCAGTTGCTCATTCTGAAGCAGAGTGGGCTTTGATGGCTTGTTGCTAGAGTACACTGTGGTATGCAGAAAAAGGTTTCTTACTAAATTTTCACTGCACTTCTTCCTGGCGAAAGCAGCCAAGAAAGCAAGGAAGCGAGCAAGAGAGAGAGAGAGAGATAGAGAAAGAAAGCAAGAAAGAAAGAAAGAGAGAGAGAGAGAGAGAGAGAGAGAGAGAGGAGAGAAAATGAGAAGGAGAAATCAGCTCGTGCCCCACTGAGACACTGAATCCTTCATTTCCTGTGCTCTGCTGGCAGCTGTTGCCGTGTGTCTCCGAGGGCTCTCTCTCTCTGGAAGGGGGGGCGCACGTTCGGTCTGTGCTTTCGGGTCCCGCTGTCGGAAGACCTGCTACACGCATTACTGTAACTCCATGTGATTTAATTACAGGCCGGGGAGCAGTGGAGGTCTACAGGGGGGAAGGTGGCTGACAGGAGAGCACTCAGATCTCCAAAAGCGCTTGCCCAGACAGGGTAAGCAGAGGCGCAGGAGCTCCTGAAGAGGTAATGGGACCTTTCCTGTTACCCTGACCTCCAGGCCATTTTTACCAGCCACTGTCAGCACATCCATAATGTATATTGCAGCACATTGTTTTACTGTCTGCTGTGGAGGTTAAGAGCACTACGAGTGAAGAGGAGAGGACGTAGGATAGGGGCTCAGTCAGTCAGTCAGTCAGTCAGTCAGTCAGTGAGCTCTACGCATGATGCATGCAAACCAACTTTCATTGGTCCCCTCACAACCCTCATAATTCTCCTGTTACGCTGGTGAGGGAGACGGCTGGTCTGCAGGGAGATATGGGGGTAAAGGTGGAGCAGCAGCAGGAGGAGGAGAAGGAGGAAAAGGAGGGGGAGAGGGAGGGAGAGAGAGAAGGTGGGGGGTAGTTTGCAGAGGAAGGAGGGCTCATTGCAGATGCGTCCAGGCGTACTCCATGTCTGGTCCCGGGCCAATTATGGATTCCCTTCCCCGACCTGTGAGGGCCTCTGGGGGAAAATATGCCTGACGTTATGCTAATGTCATAAGTGCCTCAACCAGTGCATAATGTCATCTTCACTCACCTTGCACTCCCTCAACATGAAACGCAGCTGAATGGGAGGCCAGAACTCCACAACCTAAAATCTACCTTACCTACCAATCTAAAATCTAGCTCCAACCCAGTGGCGCACCACTGGCCATGTGGCCCACAGAAATATGGAGGACAGAAACATTCACTGGAGGTAACATGTCTGAAAACAGCCACTTAAGCTAGATAGATTCAGATGGCCAAGAGCCTTGAGGGCAGTGTAAGAAACAAACACATTCTTCCCAGTGTATACAAATCGTTGAGCGAGGAGAATAAAGAGGCCATTTTGTTTATCGTTTGTGGATTTCAGGTTTTTTTTCACAAAAAGAGGAGTGAAACCAAACACAGACGTAAGTGCAGTCCAAGTGGGTAGGGATCTTGGCAGGGGGGTGGCTCCCTGAATCCTACTCACCAAATAAAAGAAAATTGCAGGCCAGGCGTCTTCCAGTTAATGCAGCGGTGGGGAAAGGCCCCTTTTCCAAGAACAGGGGAACAGAATGGCCATCAAAATGTAATTATCCAGAAAACAGCACAAAAGCACTGAAAGTGTACGCAAGAGTGAAGTACCAGAAACTCAGATAGGACCACTGCTCTTCACTAGGAAACAGGAGTTCTCAATAAATGGATACAGTAATACTCTGTGTATATCCTTCATTGTGTATAAACCATACATTTCCATGTATAGCCCGCTCACGTCTGTTGACCTCATAGCTGAAGAATTCTTGTAAAATCAATGCATAAACCTTGCCTAATAGGCAGGGAATTGCGTGGTAACTGTTTTCTACTGAATTAAATAAAAGTAATACATCATTGAGGGACAGACCGTCACTGGTGATCACTTGCCCTTGGGCTTATTTAGCACAACCAGTTGGATGACATGAAATGGATCGTGCAAACACCTTTTACAAAGCAGAGTACACAGAAGAGTTCAATAAGGACAATTATGACGACAGAATAACGTTTCGCTGTAGGCCCAGGACACTGTTCAGTGTGTCGACAAGTGTCCGGGCCATACTAACACACAGGAGCACTGTTGCATTGCTGCCACACAAATGAGGAGTGACATTCTGCAGTCTTCATTGTGCATGACTGATTGAGTGTGTAACGTCTCTCCCTAGCCTGACGCTATGCTGGGCATTAGTTTTCACCAAAAAAAGATTTTAATTAGTGTACATTAACTTTTAATTACATTGTCGTTGTATGCAAGGTTTGCGGTCATTTTGGCTGACGCTGCAGGTGGTCTGTTTTCAGTGGACAGTGCACAGCAGGGGAGAGGGGACAAAAGGATGGAGAGAGAGAGATGGAGAGAGAGAGAGAGAGAGAGAGAGAGAGAGAGAGAGAGAGAGAGAGAGAGAGAGAGAGAGAGAGAGAGAGAGAGAGAGAGAGAGAGAGAGAGAGAGAGAGAGAGAGAGAGAGAGAGAGAGACGGGTTATGTTTGAGGAACATACAGGCGTTCTTCTAAACCTTACAAGGAGACTGATTATGATTCATAAACCTAATAGGCTCATTATGGCTTCATATTAAAAATGACCTGCGATTAAATGCAATGAAGTGAAAAATTGGGCAGTGAGTGTATTCATACTCATACTATAAATGGACTTTATTGATTTGGACATAAATGTTCATTAGGTGTCAGGGACTCCATACTCATGGTGACTGATCTAAGTATATCGGACCCTTAAGCAGCGCCATTCCTCTGCTAGCATTGTAGGGGCAGCTGTGGCCTACTGGTTAGCGCTTCGGACTTGTATCCAGAGGGTTGCCGGTTCGAACCCCGACCAGTAGGCACGGCTGAAGTGCCCTTGAGCAAGGCACCTAACCCCTCACT
>NC_055972.1:12095765-12145765 GCF_018492685.1 Alosa sapidissima | reverse complement strand
TCACCATGCGGTCAGGACCCTGTCTGCTCCGACACATCTTAGGTATTGATCTGGGCTCAGATGCGGCCGGATCGAGTGGAAAATAGCCCTATAAGGTTTGAAATGGAGCCAGGGCCCCTGGAGAAGATGGGGGGGGGGGGGGACAATGGGCGTTCTCTTGTCCTAAAGACGCTCCTTGGGTTGTCTGTCTGTCTGTCTGTGCGTGTGTGTGTGTGTGTGTGTGTGCATGCATGATTGTGTGTGCTCATGCACAGACACAGGTGCACTGTCTGTCTGAGACACACACACAGACAAGCAGACAGAGAGATGAGATGAGAGAGAGTGTGTGTGTGTGTGTGTGTGTGTGTGTGGGGGGGGGGGGGGGGGGGGGGGGGTGAGGTGTGGGGGGGGGTGCAGAGCAAGAGAAACAGCAATACAGGGAAAAAAGAAAAAGAAGAACTCTCTCTGATACCGACAAGCAGAACAAGTAACACACACACTCTTTGTTGTTGGTGGGAGTATTGATTAGTATGTTCATGCACTGAGCGCTTCACTGGGGCCAAAGAGACTGCACAGGAAAGACGACACCATCTGTACTTAATGGAGTGAGCAGGAGCAGAGGGGAAAAAACATACTGTTGCATCTTCAGCAAAGTGAATTAGAGGAAGAAGCCATCTGGAAAGAGCAACAGGGCTTTCGGAATAAGACAGAGTGCTCTAAAGTGTGTGCCTGGGTCTGGGTCTCTGTGTGTGTGTGTGTGTGTGACAGGTCTTGACAGAGCGGAACCTTGTGTACATCCATCCTGTTCCGTCTTGCAAGATCCTTGGGTAATGGTGTAACCACGGCAACCCGAGAGGAAGGCCTGTCCCTTGGGATTGGGGGGGTGCAGCCTCCTGGGTTCAAAGGTCTATTATGGGTATTTTATTTCTGCCAGGTGAAGTAATGACACTCGCCCCGTGATGCATGGCTTTAATATGGTCCACTTCAGTAGTGTGGAACCAGCCAGGTGGGAGTGTTTCAAAGCCAGGTGGGACCTCAGAAAATCCAGAGCCGAGAGACGTAACAATGGAGCGTTTCATTGGGATGAGGTGAGCACGCTCAGTTAGCCCTGCCCGTTTTATACCGTCTTAAAAAACAGCCCATTTATAGAGATGCATGATCTGATTAGGCTGAGTGTGCTTTCAGTGGTTGTCTGCTCTGAGGCCAGTGGCCTGCAGTAAAACAGGCCCCCCTCCTGCCTGGCTCCAATACAACAATCTAGATTCAGGATTCTGGAATCAGCTGGAGCAAAAACCACTCATCCATCCTCACATTCAGCTCTCACGCAAACTCATACATACTTGCATGCACAAACATACACAGACACAACCCCCCACCCCAACACACACACACACACACACACACACACACACACACACACACACACACACACACACACACACACACACACACACACAAGGCATCCAGATATGCAAACAGCCAACCCTCACAGCAATATCAGCACACATGTAGCCGTGTTGATAATACTCTTAAAGGCATCGAAGTGTAAAGGGCAATTTAAAAAAGGCTGGCATCTCAAGTGCCTCCAGTGCATTTCCTTAATGACGATGCCATGTTGCATTGGTAACGGCCAGCATTCGCACGCTACCCCGAGGGAGATGGGATATGGAGTCAATATGAGAAGCAAGCGGAGGGATGGATCCTGCTTAACGCCACTGAACTAGATATTCCACACCGATGAGCATGCCCCTCACGGCCAATCGACCAATCAGGACCTCAAGTGCTCTGTGGACCACCGTCGCTCATGGCTTATTAACTAGCACTCTCAACATTGCACTGAGAAAATCAAAATATTTACACACACACAGAGAGACGGTAGCCACACTGTAGACTCCTGTTGGGGGGACCCAGTACGGTTAATCCAGGGCAAATGATATTTACGGCAACTTATTAAGATGCTATCGCCGATCCGTCTTTGCGGTAAAAGGATTAGTGCCGCCTGTGAAAGGCGGGCTTTGTGGCTGGTGCACTCTGTGAGGCATGATGGGATATCCCTCCAAAACCTGATCAGAATGCCTGTGTTCATTGGAGAGTGTGTGCAGTAGGGGTGGGTGAGTATAGTGTGTGTGTGTGGTGGGAGGGGGTGTGTGAGTGTGTGTGTGTGTGTGCGCGTGTGTGTGGTGTGTGTGTGTGGTGTGTGTGGTGTGTGTGTGTGGTGTGTGTGGTGGGAGGGGGTGTGTGGTATGTGTGTGTGTGTGGTATGTGTGTGGTGTGTGTGTGTGTGGTGTGTGTGTGTGGTGTGTGTGTGTGGTGTGTGTGTGTGTGTGTGTGTGTGTGGTGTGTGGTGGGAGGGGGTGTGTGGTATGGGGGTGTCAACTATCACGGTCCCCGCTACGCTCTGCTAATCTCGGAGCTCGGGCTGCGTTCCTGAACCACTTCCAGCTTTCCCTCAGGTCCCGGCAGCGTTGCCGGAGACGGAGTGACAAAGGTGGCCATTCACAGGCAGCCGTGCCGAACCGTCACTTTCCTCCACAGAGAGGGCACTGTGAGGGGCAGAAATCCGACCTGGGGCAGAAGCAGCGAGCGGTGCCTGCCAAGCCCACCACTCTAATCCAGACCCCCCTCAAAGTGCCCTGCTGTTGCCCCCATGCATTCACATTCTTGCACACACACTTTCTGAAGATGTCTGGCATGCCTCAGACAAGACAGATGCACTGCAATTCCCCCAACACCAGGACAAAAATGTATTAGAGAGTGCTAGGTATGTAGAGCCAAGTAGCCAACACAGCATGACTTGCCTTGTTGTACATAAACGCAATCATTTCAATATTGATGCCTTGTATATTTCATATTTAATCACCTAACTAGGAACGCCGGCTCAGTATGACCGATTTGAAATGGTACTGGAGTGCTGGAGAAAGTAGGGCACGTAAGGTATCCTAAGCTTGTAGATGCGTGCATATGTGCAAGTGGGATAGATGACAGCTGCATCACTTAACAACCTAAAGAGGTGACAAGTTGATTCCCTTAAAGGAGGCACTCCCTGTCTACTTTTTTGATATACCCAGAGCCTACGAAGTAGCAAATGGACTGCACAAAACTAATTGACTCAAAATATTACTAATTTCAAACAGTTCCTCTAATATTTAGCCAGCTAGGCAGCGATTTCATTCGGTCTTGAAACTCTTGAAAGAAGAAATAATGCAGATAACCCCTTAGGCAAAGACTGCTCAAACAGGAAATAGGTCATTGAGCGCTAAAAGAGGACCGCTAACTCTCATCCCCCCCCCCCCCCCCCCCCCGCTCCTCTGTTGTATGCGTATTGGGATTTGACTCTCTGCTCCCTCATCCAGAGTCTGATATTTCAATTAAACTGATAAAGCTGGTGCTGACTCCGCCATGATTTCTTATTATGGCCTGATTGGCTGGCTGGCTGGCTGGGGCTCTGGCAGCAGCCCTTATTAGCGGCGCTTGGTAAACGGGGTAGAAGTGGCGGAGGTGGCGGTGGCGGCGGCAGAGTCTCTGAGGGGAGGAGCGGGGCTCTGGGGTGTGAGGGGATTAGTTCTGCTGAATTAGGAAAGGGGCTGCCGAGGCCCCGATGGAGCTTCTTCACGCCCACCAACCTTTCTTCCTCCTCCTCATCCTCCTCTCCCCAGTACTCTGCCTGTCAAACTGCCATTCCTATGCCTTCATCACTCACAAGCAGCCACTGCAACCGCAAGGCCTGTCTCTTGAGCTGACTGTCTCTCCGACAAGAGTTTCCAAGAGGTTTGTCCTGGTTTTTCTACAGCGGCAGGGCCCAAACCATTCTGTTCAAGTCGGGTGGTTCCAGCTCATCACTGTCTGATGTGTCTTCTATAAACCTCGACAAGTCTTTCCTCTGCCAACTCCCTTTGATACCCTTGACTTCTGATCATGACAAAACATCTCACTCAACACTTAAACGATTTCCCCATCAAATATTCATGTTTGTGAAAGAACGCTGACAAAACAGCACTCCAGCAATATTTTAAATGACAGCGAGATCCCATGCGTGACTTGGGTGGAGGTGGTTGAGAGTTGAGGGAGGCAAAAACCACGGCTCCGCTCATCAAACGCCATGCGTGACTGGGAGCAGTGAGGGTTGAGAGTTGGGAATTTTTCTCCAAACACTGCTCTGTTCATCAGTGTCTGTTTTCCCGCTGACGCCGGGACTTGCCCAGGGAGACATAGGGCGTATCGGATCTGACAGCGGGGCAGGGTAAGCCCGTTCCGCTTCGCCGTGTGCGGGTAATTGCCGCGCTCTCCCGATCGGGTTTGGATGCGCAGACTCGTCACAACAAAGCTCCCTACACACACTCCCCTTCCTACACACACACACACACACACACACACACACTCAGAGCCAATAACACATCTCTCCTCACTTGTTTGTCACAGGACTGGCGTACACAGCATCTTTTTTTGTTCATCCTACAAGCGAGAATCTGTGCCGACAGAGCTAATCGCTTTGACAACAAAAGGAGGTCCCTTGCACGGCTAGCCCTTCGCCTTTCTGCAATTAGTGTCCCTGTCTCTGGGCAAAGGAGAACACTCACGGGTGTAGGAGAACTTTCCAGGTCGCTGTAGGTGAGATCAGAGTTTCAGAGACTCGTTGTTTTAGAGACTCGTTGTGACAGGAGGTACATGGCACGCAGAGGGTATGTGGGGGGAGAGATTAAACTCTCTTGGGAGAAGATCATTAATTGAAAAACATGATTCTGCAGACTAGCAGGCAATTCAATAATGATCTTAATATCTTTGATGTTTACTGATGTATGCTAATTAAAAACGATAATGAGACTATTATGATAAAGAGATCTAGACATCTGGAGGTCAATGCTGTGAATCAGTGCTGCGGATTTTGCAGGTCCACACACAACCTGAACAACTTCTGGGCATTGGTGCCAAAACCACAGCAACCATTCATAAAACATATTTAGATCAAGTCAGTGGGTGAGCTACAGTCATTAGTCTTGTGGTTCACTAAACATTAAAACTAGGACAACCTGGCAACAACAGTGGAGTGGTAAGGAAAACAGGATAAAGAGAAAAATGAAGTCTCTTTCAGATATTTGTCCATCAAGGGAAAAAAATAGCTATTGCTCAGAGGATATTGATGTTCGGCCATGCAGTTCAGTGGTTTTCTTTAGTTGTAGGACTTACTATATGAGGGGGGAGGAGGGGTCAAATCTTTGTGTGTGTGGTCCCTTTAGTACTAGAACAAATAATTGAAAATCTTGTCCTCCGTTTTATTAAATTTAAACCACTGACACCTGACCTGGTGTTCTCATGGTAACGAAAACCGAACTGATTCCTCAAATGTCTCAAAGTTCCAGACAAGAGCTTTCCTGACTGACCTGAGTGACCCAGGGTTTTCTTTAAATTCTTGTAGGAAGCATGGAGAACCACCCAGGGTCAAAGCTCCACACGAGGATCACTGTGGAATTTGGAATTCACTGTAGTCAAGGCTGATGCTTTACCAACTTTTTATGAACACAATCTTTGTCCACAAACCCAAGACTGCAGTACAGCAAACAGCCCCGTTTCAGTGAGTGATCAGAGGCCCATAATCGCAACTGATTGCTTCCTGCTCAGAACTGCATCATACTCACAGCTCCATTGGACTGAATGGGTGACATTGGACTGAATTGGACCAATGAAAGAGTGAATCAACATCTTTTTTTTCCCAGGACTCCATTGAGGAGATCAGAGAAAAGAATTTTGTTTCTGGATGTTTTCTGAAAAGCACATCCTACCCCCCACACCCATTCTCTACTCTTTCCCATCACCACGCAAAGAGAGAGACGTTTATTTGTGGGATTAAAAAGTGGGGAGAGGCCGAGTAATAGAGCTGCCTGTTAGGAGCTCATTGATATGGGCACCACAGCAGTCTGTGGAAGGGGACCCCATGCTAGGCTGAGGGCACCCCCAAACTCAGCTGCCCCCTGCACCCCTTAATCCGGCAACCAATCAACCGCTTTGCAGAAGCTGAATTTCAGGGATGAGAGAGAGGAATTATAATGAGAGAGAGAGAGAGATGTGCTCAACTACTCTGAGGGCTAAAGCAGAGAGAGAACAGAAAGACTGAGAGAAATCAAGAGAACATTTTTTAGTGTAAACCTGTATTGCCCAATACAAACCTAATCCAAAGCCATTAATTATCATTAAAAGATCCGTATTCTCATTTGATTCACATTTGATTGTTAGTAAGAAGTCTGCAAGGGGCATTCCATATTGAAGTAATTTAGACCGCTGACGTAAAAGTCCTTAATATTCATTTGGATGAATAAGGGCATCGGTATCCTGTCAAGGCCCCCATGGGTTGAACTTCACAAGCACCGGTAACCACCAGTCTTAGCATGCAGGAAGTCTCCAGTTTGATTTGTGGTTATTTAGAAGCCATCTGCTTCGACCTGGGGAGGTGAGTAACTCAGGAGTTTAATGGCGGAAAAGGTAAATAAAAGCCATGAAATCAGCCAAGCGTGGTGATGAGGGAACAACAATTTTACGTCAGAGTCATGGTTTGGATGAAAGGCTGGTGAGCTAATCTAGATGCAGCCCATTTGATGAATACAGAGCCAGACAGCTTCCTTTGTCATGCTTGTTCTAGGGGAGATAATTGCCAGCTCAGCGATGACACAACATGTGGAAGAATTCTCAGAGCGCCATCAAAGGCTTGGTAAGAGATTTTTTACGGCTTCCTCGGTACAGCGAGGGGCCTGGAAAGTGATTCAGTGGTTTCAGTGTCTCTGTGGCCACATCCAGTGCTGTGTCAATGCACGAGATTATTGAATTAATGCAACACCAGTTGTCTCGGAATTGATGCTCTATGAATCCCTGTTTATTACTCCTCACTCTTCATTGCATTATTAAAAGATGGTATTCTACAAGGATTAATTAGGTGGGTAACAGTGTCATAAAGGATATTCTGGCTCGAACGACATTGCTAGCTCTCCCACGCAGAGCTGTGTGAATCTTGATGTACGGTAATGATGACAGAAGGCTACATTTCTTTCTTTTTGTGGGGGGGTTGATGATGAATAAAGACATGTGAAATTTGTGAGAAATAGGGGTCACGTCTGTCTCTGAAATCAAATAAAGAGAAGGGGAGGGAATGAGAAAGAGAAAGAGACGTATGGTTTGTGTGAGTGTGTGCACACGCATAAATCTGCCTTGATATTCTAATGACACACACATGAATACTGATCTGTTAATTACATGGTTCAGGCTGGGGGCTTAGAAAAAAAAAAAAAAACGGCGAAGACCGCCTGCTGTTAATTACTTCACAGGAAATGCTACCACGCACAAAGGCACAAAGGCACAAATGCAGGACACTATGTCAAAGTCAGCCACCCAATATATCACTGTCAGATAAAGAATCATTTAGACTTGTAGAACTCCCTGCTACCATTGAGTGAGTTTCATCACCGTGCAAAAGAAAACATACCAGAGCAGTGAGGGCAAAGTAATCAGTTTAAAGCAAAACACTGAGCATTGGACGTCCGTCAGTACGGCGCACTGAGACCGGGCCATGAGGTGTCGGGTTACGGCGGAGGAGTTGGCACCTACAGCTGCAGGCACAGTGGGGAGGGTGCCAGGCCAGGTGAGATGGAACAGGTGTGCACTCAGCCGAGTGTGGACGCCAGTCGCGGGTGAAGGGCATCCCGCAGTGCAGCGGAGGGGAAGAGAGGAGGAGAGGAGGTGAGGAGGAGAGTCAACTCTCCTCACACCTCATGCTGGGCTCTGACAGGAGAAGGGGAGAGGAGGGAGGGAGGGAGAGAGGGAGCAGGTTGCCAAGCTTTCTTCATTCTCTCTTTTTCAGAAAAGTTTTGAAAAGACCATGGTATGGTATGCCAGGATTGTTTTGATTCCTACAGCACAGTCAGAATGTCATCATGTGTTCACTATCATTTGATAAACCGCTCTCTGCATCGACATAACTACTCTTGCGGCTGGAAAAATCAATTCATAACACTAGATTGACTCATACATAAATAAGAATCATGTCAGGTTTCTGAGTTGGAGCTCTCTGACCAGCTAATAAAAGTGCTCTCCACCTCCCTGTGTACACTTTTAACCAGCCTCTGAGTGACATCAATACGGTTGGAGTCTTTTACAACCTCCCCTCTCTGTCCTCAGGGCTCCTGCCCTCCTCTTGCTCTTGCACACTTGGTTGCTCCTCTTTCTTTCTTTCTTTCTTCCTCCATCCCTCCCTCCCTCCCTCCCTCCCTCCCTCCTTCTCTCCCTCCTTCTCTCCCTCCTTCTCTCCCTCTCAGACACTCTAAACCCCTGAAAGACCAGCCATTACAGCAGCGGGTTCAGGTTTCAGTACAAGAAAGCCAGCTCCCATTTCCACAGGGACATGCCGTAGATCACTTCAGACTTGTTCTTTGACCACCTGGGCTGCCTACCAGTCCACCTTTTCACTTCAAAACACTCTCAAAACACACAAATCGGACCTAGCCTTACACCAAAACACTAACTAACTAGTTAAACACATCTTGAGAAAAGACAACGATGAAACCATCCTATTTCCTTCATAAATGATGTTGATAACTGACAAGCACTCATTAGGCTACATTAAAAGAAAGCATGTTCCGGTGCCGTCCCTCGAGGGCTCTCATCTACCTGTGTGGTAGAGGAGCTGTGAGCCCGATGACTCTGCGGCAAACAAGGCACTGAAGTACAGAACCCCATTCATTCACTCTGCCAGCGAGTGAGACTTTGTTTGTCATCTGATGCAAGCCATGATACCTCTCGGACAGCCATTAACCCATCCATCTTGCTCAAATGTACACACACACACACACACACACACACACACACACACACACACACACACACAGTTCATTACATACCAAGGCCAAAAAAGAGGGCTAGGGAGATGTATGATAAAAAAGTAAGCGTTACTTTTATAGTAGTGGCTACATACGGTATGGACATTGCGGCACCGTGTGTTCGGTAAATCACCACCATATATGGTGGGGGGATCCTGCAAGTATCATGAGAGGTGACCACCAAGGCACCAAGAAACCAGACGCACTGACTACGTAAACAGTCCTGGATGGCAGAATGCAGAATGCATATACCATGAGCTCGCCGAACCCCTGTGTAAACTTTAAAGAGTTGAAGAAGGGCAGAAAGAACAGTTGGTCTGAAGTCCGCCCCATCTATGAGGTCTAAATCAGTTCTGGCTCAGAGGAGAGTGCTGTGAATCAGATCAGTGAGCCACACAAAGACAGACACGATTGTGAAAGAGTCTGGATGAGCTATTTATTTGGTCTTAATGATAACAAACCGGAATGTCTGTGGTCTCCTTGAGTTGGATGAAGTTCTGAGGAATGTGTGCAGGGGGGAATAGGAGCGCCGCCACAATTCAGTTAACAGCTTTATTTCAATGTGTGAGGAGATCTGTGTTAGGGGTGAAAAGGGTATGGTGATAGGATACTGAAGGTGCAGAGGAGAGAAAAGACAAGGAGGGGACAGGCAGTGTGGACATAGATACACAGAAAACATCAATTATGAAAAAGAGAAAAATGAGAGAGCGAGAGAGAGAGAGAGATGGGCTTTGAATGTGTATATAAGAGTGAGTGAGTGGGAGAAAGAGAGAGACAGAGAGCGAGAGAGGGAGAGAGAGAATGAATTAGGCATAAGTTGAATAAGAAGGTGGCCCCTCATTCAGTAAGCATTGGCATGCAGAGACAGGCCGGCCAGGCAGCGGAGACAGATGTCAACCCAAGAGTTCAGCTGCACATGGTCACGTGCACACAAGATAATTCACCTAACTCCTGTGGAATCCACAATTCAATACATGCACGGGTGCAACCACACACACACACACACGGAAGGTGTGTGTATCTGTGTGCATGTGTGAGGGGGGAGGGGAAGGGTCGACTCTCTTTTTGTTACTGTTTGTCAAGAAGGGTGCAAAAATAGACCTCAGCGCTTGCAAAAAGGAAAGGGAGAAGAAATCCCTGGGATGCTTTGCTATTTCTGACTGCTGTTGTCTGTGGGGCAACGTTTCAGTTGAATTTAAATGCAGATGGGCTTTTACAAACAACTCGAGCCATTAAACCGAAGACATGCACACCCTTAATATGGCATAATGAAGTTGTTCATTGTTTTTCCTAATCAGCCCATCATATCTGGATTGCGGTACACTCAGATATACCAAGACAGGAATATTAGGAGACCAGGAATTGAACAGCACGGTCACTGCCCTGGTTCCAAAAGGCTGCATTGACAAAATGTTTAGCTGGAATTTCCTGTGCAACATGACACACATAATAAGATAATGACATTGTAACAAGAGGATTATCCTTGTTTTATGAGTAAAGGTCAAACTGTGCATTAACCCCGCAGCTTGTAAGTCCTTCCAGAGGCCAGGGGCTGTGTTAACCTTAAACCCAGGGGTTAGGCACAATTATTAGTGTTCACAAAATGTCAACTCTCACTCACAGGTGCCCAGCTCCTGTTAATGAGCGGAGGGGCTCACATACACGCAGGTGAGCCCGTTCTGGACGGAGGGATGAGTAAGGAGAGTGGAGATGCAGGCAAAGCAAACTACTACTGCTGACTGTATATTTTGCTAGTTGCCAGGCATTTAGTACCATAGTGATTTACAAAGGAGTAAAGATATAAATGTTGTCATTACATCTGTACTGATACCTCAGAACTGCAACCAAGTCTAGAGTGCTAGACAGAGTGCCAGGGAATTCCATCGTGCTAGAGTGCTAGACAGCAATTCCCCAGTTCCATGAAAATAATGAAGGATTTATTTTTCGGCAATATGTGTAGAGCTGCAAGCCAAACGCCAGCGTGAGCATTGCTAGAGCACTCAGGTGCATGTGTCATCTGAGGTACACAGGTTTCACTGCTGGATGTGAGACAAAGACACAGGGCATCTAATGGCTGATGCTCTACACTAAGCACGCTCCTGGCTTGTGCTCCTAAAAATAGGCCCTGGTAGCAGAGGCTAACTGTGCCCTGAAGGATGGAGTCATTTATATTCTCCCTGCTCCTGCTCCTGTATCACTGTTCCTGTTGCACTTTCAATCTCTCTCTTCATCCTCCTCCTGTGACATAACATGTGTTTCAGACATAGTATTTTCACAAAGCCATAACCTTTAGAAAAAAATCGTATGATTTGACCTAGCTGACCTGCACTGGTGAGCATCAATCTTTCATGTGATGCGTTGGGGCATTCCTGTCTATATCTGAAGATGCGCAGAGACAGCATGGTTAGGGTCTGCCATAAATACCAGCACATCGCTGCGAGCAATCATCAGTGAGTAACCCAGGGAGACAGACTCTCTCGACGACGGTATTTGTTTTTAGTCACTGCTATGTCCTCTTTAATTTCATTCACTCATGAAAGAGATTTTTTTTAGAAAAAAGCCAGGTTTGTGAAGAAAACAACAACACAAGCAGAGAAATAAACAGCCAGTGTCTGATGGCTATGTATGATACCTCTAAATAAACACCAATTCAATCACCTTTTTGATCAGGGTTCCCTGTCTTACTTCACAGCTGATCAGGTTACAAATAAAGCTTTAAAGTCACAGAACTCATTTTATGAACTTTCCCAGGCTTTACATATGGAGTTTAAGGATCCTCCAGCT
Organism: Alosa sapidissima; assembly: GCF_018492685.1. Classification (NCBI taxonomy): domain Eukaryota; kingdom Metazoa; phylum Chordata; class Actinopteri; order Clupeiformes; family Clupeidae; genus Alosa; species Alosa sapidissima. The sequence goes on along the minus strand of NC_055972.1, from coordinate 12,134,144 downwards.
GGCAAACCTTCCTTACAAAGACTACATCAAAGGCAACTAACAAGCCCTGATGTAAAGTGTTAGTGGGGGGAAAAATAAGAATCGGTTGAGCAGCACTCGTCTAAAAAGCGTGTTACTGAGATCTAACACAAGACAGGCAATCAAGCTTAATGATGTCAGAAAACACGGAGGCTGCCATTGAGTTCAAAGGTAGCATGGCAGCACACGTGGAGTCTTAAGTCATACAGGGTTTCATTGGTCCCATGCAAAGGGCATGAAATGAGCCTCCTGTGAGTATCTCACCTTGCTCTGCTTTGAGTCGAGTGTGTTTTGAATTAGTGCAACAGATGGTGATCGCTGACATTTAAAAAATCACTTCTTGCTCAATTGAACTTTGAGTCTACACTGATCAAGTACGATTAATGTCAAATAAACTTAGCATCCAAATACTTCCAAAAGCCCATGTCAAATTCAATTCAGCAGGAATGTCACTGTTTCAACATTAGTGGGCTCAAACATGGGCCTTTATAGAGGTGGAAGGCTATTTTGTCCTAATCAAAATATTCCACAATAGTCTGAAAAGAGTAGAGCATTCTTTAGAGCTTGTCTGGGGCACTTGGCTTCACTAAAAGTAGCACTTTGGAGAAAAAATGTTCCCAAATGAAAAGCACATGAACTCAAATTTAATTATCATCTCATTCTCCTCTTTAACAAGAACCACTTGTTCTTCACTTCAAGGAGAGTTAGCAGGCTTGCATCGCAGCTAAGAATGACTTCAGTATTTTACCACCACAGCAATCTACAAAGAAGCTCTCGGGAGAACATCAGACACTGGCCTCGCAAGACCTGCATGACAGAATAAAGACCGTCTGTGTGACAACAACGGAGAAGAGGGCTCTAAATTTATCATCAAAGAAGATTTTTCCACATCTAGATGTGGGAGATCGCCGCCCTGTTAAAATTCTTGAGCGATATTACTAACAGTGAATTAGGTTGTTATACTAAAATAGGCATAAGTCGAGAATTAGCCTAGACTTGTTTCCATCTTTCTTCAGGGTGGGGGCAGGGGTGGGCAGAGGGTAAGTTCAATTTCACAAACACATGTTGAAGCATTTAACCGTTTTTTATTTTTTTTTATTTATTCGAGACCAGAAGTTCAGCTGGTACAATACCGCGTGTCAGGAATTACGAGTTGCGTAGATGTGGGCTCAAACCACATCACTTTCCAGCAAGTGAGAACCACAGCAGCCCCATGTTTCATGTGGACGGATTCTCCAACTCAGCAGAGGGAGACGAAAAAACAAACCTGATCAAATGACTAGGCCTCCACCCCTTCCCAGCCCTGATCCCTGCAATCACAGAGGAAGCCCGGCGATCAAAGGTATGTCGTCTTTAATCACGCAATGAGCGAACACTCTTCCAACATACCAATCTCGGTACACGCTACCTCTCACTAGCACTGTGGGACAAAGTGGGGAAATGTTACACAAATGGCACCGAAATGTCCAATTATTTGATTAAGTACCACTCCAAAATCCCTTAAGTGTACTGCAAAGAAGACTGGCTTAGGGCTTTTGGCACTAGTGGAATACACATTAGGATCAGGAACAGAAAATAGTCCATTACCTGAGCAGAGCATGTCCATTAAGGGAAAGAATGCTATTCAAAAGAGAATGGGGGGGGGGGAGGGACTGGCAACAAGAAGGATTCCTCCTCACTCCACCGATTCCTGTTCCTCCACTTCAGAACAGTGCTCACTGTGAGGTTGTTTTTATTCACTTATAATCCCCTCCACAGAAGCCCTTAACACCACAGAGTTCTCAAGGGTTGGCGCTTTAATCGCTGGTGCCATGAAATTTCACTTTTCACCCAACCAACTGTGGTTGACCTTTATTGGGGTGTCTGGTTGGTAGGAAAAGTGCAAAGAGCTTCATGATGTTTAGTTTTGGGGAAAAGTTGTCTCGAGTCCTTCTGAAGTCTCACTCACACATCTAGGGAGACAACTGACAAGGTCATGGAGGTCATGGATTACGTCATGTCAGGGAATAAATGACACCAGGCCAATACAAATGAAACTCCACACCGATATACTGTATGGACGGAAAATAACCTGTAAATGTCTAGGATGCGATAAAACAAACGTCACTACTTGAGTCCTTTCTAGTGGAAACGTGCATCAACTGCTAACAATATTTGGTATTTATAAGATATAGATATTTTATCTAACTCAATGGAAGCTTTTACCAGCTACTTTGGATTTTCAGAGATGCTTAAATCACATGAACTTACCATTACTGAGAAACGAAAACAGTAGTCATTCTAAAAAAAACAAACAGCATACAAGAAGATTATTGAAACACTAATCAGTAAGCGTGAGGACTGAAACATCAAATAATGCAATAAACCCATCAAAAAGGCAAACCAAACAAAAGGAAAACAAGCTTTGAACTCTTCCTCATATCTCAGCTGATAATCTCCCTTTAATAAACATGACTTAATGCCACATCCATGGCATACACAACAACTCAGCAGACTCTAAGCAAAGGAGTGACCTAAATTTGCAAGCATTACACAACACGAAGACCACTTATGTCTAATAGATTGCACAGATCCGCAGGGGTGGGTGGATTTCCTGAAACAAAAGAACACAAAACATGGCCAGTTATGTCCAGCCATTTAACAAGGTATCCATGGATACACATTTTAACAAAGCCTCATACGTGCATCAAATACATGCTGCTGAGCAAGGTCTAGAGGTCTAGAGTGACAGACAACGGCAATCATGGTCTACCACAAAACCTCTCCTGGTTTCCAGGGCTTGGCCTGGCTCCCTATAGCCACAGAGTCAAAAGAGGTGAATGGGGCAATTCACTGTAATGACCAAAACATTTTTATTCACCTATAGGCAGTGTTTTTTTTAGCCTTGCAAGACTGCAGCGGCTCTCAAACAGTGATGATAATGAGTTTGACATTACCGCTTACCCTCGGTTGATCTAGTGAAAAGTCAGCAACTCACACTTTGCATGAAAGTGTGGATCTATTCTTGGTGGACTCGGCATGTTAAAGTTTTCATATCATCTTTCAAAGCGAAAACATTTTTACACAAAGTTTCAGACAATACAACACCACAGGACATGGTTCTTTCAGTGAAGAACAGAAATGTTTATTGAACTAAATCAGTGTGAGCACTTGCTGACAGAACAGAGCGTTACCAAGGGATTTGAGAACTTTGAGAAAACGTTCTCCAACTGCGGTCAGACTTTGTGCTGCAATCATCAGCACAATTTCAGAACATTTCTCAGCCCCTCTGTGCAAGGGGGACACATCTGTATGCTTATGGATTTCTACAAACCCACATGATTTATTGGTGCTAAAGCAGCACAGTAGAAAGGAACACACATATCCCACTGACTGGGGTTTACCGTACGACTCCAGCTGTTGGACTGACTCTTCTGTACACTGGAACAGCGAAGCCTATAAGAGTCAACTAACAAAGGCTTTCTCACATCATCCCCTTCGATCTATAAGTGTGTCAGTATCTGCCTGTCTACTTACCTATCAGCATGTATACATAACAGTCTGCCTCAATATGAAAACAAATAACCTCAAAGAGATCCAGCCTGTAGCCAGGAGGCTTCAACTGCCAGCCAAGAGTTGGCATTTCATTGCAAATACCAAGTTCACACTGAGGACAAACTCATTTGTGTGGGCAAAGTTGGTTGACGACCCGGATTTTGTGATTTCAACTGTTTGACAGGAGATAAGCCAAGAGAAATCCATACAATATAACAACACTCTAGCAGCACAGACTAGGCCCCTCTAGACTGAAATGAGCATAAACCGCAATAGAGATCTACTGGGGTTGCAGTTCCACATATTTGACTGCAGGGACTTCAAAGACTAGAGAAACTGTACTCTGCTGTCAGAACACAGTTTGGTTCCTGCCTTCCCCCTAATGAAAGGGCCTTCCCCTGCTTCTCTCGTTCAAAGGGAATGAAAGAGCGACAGCAAAAAGTCAGGGGGAAAAAAGGGAGAAAAAAAAAGAAAATTGCTGGCAGGGATGGGCTTCTCTTTGGAGCAGCGAAACTTGCATCACATGACCTGATTTGTGAGGAACCAGCAGGGCTGTTAGACAGGCAGCGGTGTACACTTTCACTCCCCTTTCGTCTCCCCCCCCTCCATCTACGGACAAAAAAGGAAAAGAAGCCCAGAGAGGATGGAGTAAGAAAAGAAATGCATTCTTTCCTCCGGTGACATGAAAGCAGTGACGCGGTCGGCCGCTTGAAAGAAAGGAGACAGCCAGAGAGCCTGACATACAAAATCGTACTTGGAGCTCTTCATTTTGCTTCCATGTCTTTTTCCACTGTATTAAACAGTGTGTTAAGCTTAAATGTCACCATCAGAGCCCATTTCTTATTTTCATTTGGATTTATAATCTTTGTATTCCATTATTCCCACACATCATGCCAAGGTGAGGTGAACAATTAGTGAAACTGGACATTAGGGAACTCTTTCTGTCTATATCATTTCTGTGGACAGTTTAAAATGGGTTTTGGAGTGACAAATGCAAGTCTGAGTCCTAATGCACATAATGAAAAGGCATTTCATGTCATGCGGAAATTGTGACTACATGGGGACTATGAAAAAAGACACACAGGGACGGAGAGAGAGAGAGAGAGAGAAAAAGAGTGAGAGAAAGAAATAGAGAGCAAGCGAGATAGAGAGAGAGAGAGCAAGCAAGAGAGAGAGAGTTAAGAGTTAGAGTTAAATCATGTATGTATACTCCAGGGTACCAGACTGACCCACTTCCAACAAAAACACTCAAGACAACCAAGAGCTGCCGTGCTGTGCTGTGCTGTGTGCCCCGTCTACATGCTATCAACACTGTCAGAGAGGAGACACTCCAGGACAAACACACATGCACACAGACACACACAGATACACACACACATACCACAGACACTATGAAATATACAGCCTGACAGATACACAGACATCCCACACACCAAACTCCAACGCATCTCCTTTGTGCCCAGGCTCCCGTGTCAAGCTTGGTAAAATAGAGGCCGCGCTCGCACCACACGCGAGCAGGAAGGTTCCCCTGGAGAGCCCTCCACCACCCAAGCCCATCTGCTCAACAGGAAAGCAGCCACAGAACAGCTGCAGGCCTTCCTCCAGTACTGGGGAGCAGGCCCCCCACTGGACCCACCTCACAGGAAGAACCCCCCACCCCCCCCCAATCCTCTGAGAACATGTATTGCTCTTTCTTTCTCTTTCTCACACACACACACACACACACACACACTGGGCCCGAATATACACACATACAAACACATAAACCAACACAGACACACTAACAGAATATGTACACAAACACACTCAATGGTAACAAAACATGCCCATAAATAACATTGTGTACTACTCCTACAGTAGGCACAAACGCATACACATACAAATAGACATCTAGTATAAATAAATCCCATTGTTTGTAGCTATAACCAGCCTCAACCAAACAGATACAGACACAATCAAGTGCCCTTGAGTTTGGATTGCAGTTCCTGAATGGGGAGGCCTAGTGCCTCCTTTCCGGGTTATGACATCAGCCCCCTCGAAACAAAAATTAATAACAACATGACTACTTCCTGCCTGGCCGAGAGCTCTGCGTCATCGCATGCCAGGGACAAAGCCTATTGAATGGAGCGGCGGCAACAATGACAGCTGTCTTCATCGAGGTCGCTCATCAGAGGAAACAAGCGTTGGCTTTCCATAGTCAACATGCTAGCTTTCACCTGCGGCCAGATGGAAAAGACCATTGTCCCTGCTGGAATGCCGGGATAATGACGGAGGGTGCTGGTGAGGGATCGGTATGAGGGGGTGGGGGGTGGTGTTGGTGTTTTGAGGTTGAATGTTTGGTCTAGGGAGCAGAGACGGAGACGCTCTACCGGCCTACCCCCACCAGCCCAGAGCAACCATAAGCACGTTCCGATAAACAGGAAGTGGACGTAAATGACAGACGACCTCGTGACCTCTCGTGTGGACTGACTGGCTCTGCGGAGCGTCATGGACTGTGCCAGGAATGTCAGATTTCTACCTCAGGGATCGGGGGAGAGAAATCAGATCTGGGTGAGGGAAACCCCAGACTGACATAATGGCAAAAGGCAAACCGCCTCCAAGCTTACACTGTGCAGATGTGTGAAATTAGTGCACTGGTCCGCCGCAAAAAAGGCTTCTGTGGGGTGTAATTATAATCACCAGGCACATTTCAGCTCTGTTCAAATGAGTGTAATGAGTTACATGCTCCATAGAAGATTATTTATATTCAAACCACTGGTCGTATATTATGATCTAAAAGTTAAACTATTCTGTCTGTGTTCGTATTGTGATTATGCTCAAAGTCCCTTTCGTCTCTGGTGTGCTTGCAGGAAGCACTTTTACCAAAAAGTCAGCAAAGTGCTGAAATGTGGTCCGTTTTATGCTCGCTCACTGTGGGGACAGTCGGTCCTCCACAGACACTAATGAGATCTTTAAATAAAAATGCCTCATACAGCAGGACTGAATTATTAAAGCTGGGGCCGGCTTGCTCTTACATGAGAGCACAAATTGAAGCAGGCATTATTTGGGAGGAGAGCAAGAGAGAGAGAGAAAGTGAGAGAATACATAATCAAACAGAGGGAGGAGGAGGAGGTGCGGGGCTTTCTAGCTACGGAAAATAACAGGAAGGGGAGAAGGTGATAAGTGTGAGGATGACACGTTTAATTAACGTGATTAGACGAGCAGCGATGAGTTCCACGGCTGCCGGTGTCCGGCCCGCTCACGACTCACGGTAATTGCTCGTATAGTGGGACAGGCTCTGTCGTGGGCTAACTCCACAGAGTGTGAAATGGGCAGAGAGAATAGACGAAAAACAAGCCACAGTGGCCCAATTAAGGCCAGTGTCACAGACCATCTCCTGCCTACAAATACATCCATTAGAGTCAAATCATAGTCAATCAGGCGATCATTGTAGAACAAACCTTTGGAGTTCCGACAGTGAGAAAATGGAAGACGACTACAAGGGAGTGCAAAGAGACTAACGCAGAAAAAACAAAGAGGGGGAGGATTCCAGATCTACATATAAAAATCAATAATAAGCATGGAAACGGTAAGAAAAGTTCCTGAGGTGTTGTCTCCTGCCAGGAAGCCGTCAATTAAGCGAAAAAAAGAGATAGAGAGAGAGAGAGAGAGAGCGGGAGGGTTGTTTGGTAGATGAGTAGATCTGACAGACAACGCTCTCCTCGCGTCAGTGGCGTGCTTCAGCTGTCAGAGCGGAGACGTGTGCATTCCGAGCAGCTGAGGCATAGAGTCATGGATCAGTGGAGAAGAGCGGAAAAAGTCAGTCAGTCACTCACTTAGTCAGTCAGTCAGTCAGTCAGTCAGTCAGTCAGTTATGTTGTCAGAAGCCCTTCTTTCCACCTTCTTCTTTGCTTTTTCTTGAAGTTACTTCAGAGCATATAGGTCAAAACCATGGGTGCACTTTGAAGGAAGATCCTATATGGTGCCACGGCTTGGGAGAAAATTCCTTATGCTCCTACAGTTAAAAATAACGATGTAATTAACAAGCTGGGGGAGACAAGATAAAGCAAAAGCATTCAACAGTGTTGACTTGGTGTTTTATGGGGGTTTTATTGTTTGGAGTGAATTTATAACCATTTACGGTGTTGATTTTTCGTTGGTCTTTGTTCTTTGCTCTTTGCTGTACAGCTATGCAGGCCTAACACAAGCACACAGACAAGAATGGGACCACAAACAGGTCTATGCAACCTGATGTACCAAAACACAGCATCCCAGTGTTAGCTGGGAGGTCTCTTTTGCTTTGCTGACTCAGATGGCCCATAATGTATATCTGCTAGACTAAAATGGCTGTTGAGTGCTTCCACTTGCACTGACAGTGACTTCACTTCACAGAATCACTCAGGTCAGGTTTCCCGGATACCGATGAAGCACCAAAGACTATAATGAATTTTTAATCGAGAAATTCTCTGACCAAAAAAAACCCAAATCTGACCGAGACACTACTTGATCTGGAAAAGTACACTGCATCTATTTGAACGTCATCGCACTGCAGTTATTTTGCATATTTCATACACTGCGATTCTCCTCATGTCTGTCTGTCCTTACCAAAAGCCCAGACCGAAGCATTTTTTAGCTTCACATTAAAATGAAAAAGAAAAAGAGTTCCTGTTTCTCAAACCCACACTGCCACTAAAATGTGAAAACGAAGAAACAGCTCCACAAGGGAAAAAAAGGAGTCCATGGGGCCAGGAGCTGCTTGCACAAGAACAAGCCTCCCTCTTAAATCGTCAAGTCCACGCTTGAGCTCCAGGAAGCATTGGCTGTTTTTCTCCCACCCAACCACCCCCTGCCCGTGGACTAAAGGCCGCCATGGAGTAAAGGCCGCCATGGCCGTCTCTCCAGAGCAGTAATCCCCCCTTGGCTGGGGCATTGGCATGCCAGCGACATGTCTCCAGCTGGGCCTGAGCCAGGGGGTGGGGGTGGGATGGGGTATGTGGGCGAGGGGCCTGGAGGAGGATGTGGGTGAGGAGGAGTTGGCAGCCATGGCTGCCGGGCACCAGACCTCACCCTCCTGTGCGAGGCATGGGCCTCAAGCTGAACGCAACATGGCATGGGCAGCCAGCGAAACACAGGCGGCATTCACAGCGACATATAAACACACACACACACACACAGAACTAGGCATAAACCAACACGCAAATGGACCAAGCACAGGAGGCTGCTGCATAGGTACAGTATATGGAGTCACAGAGCATGAAGTGAGTAAGCACATTAAAGGAATAGGTAAATACACATGCATACGCGCGCACACACACACACACACACACACACACACACACACACACACACACACACACACACACACACACACACACACACACACACACACACACACACACACACACACACACACACACACACACACACACACACACACACACACACACACACACACACAGCTAGTCCATTCATCTGTGCAGACTATAAGTGGTCTCTGGGCCTCATCGTCCATTTCTCCACTTTTGTGTCCAACCCTCTGAGATCAGGGGATTGTCTTTGGAGGCTGACTCTCTCTCGTCACTCACTTTCAGCACTTAGAGAGTTAACAGCAAGGGATTATTGGATAGTATGCCAGGTCCACCTCCCCCCTTCTCTTTATTGTTTTTCATCCCCCGCTCTCTTCAACATGGTGCTCAGCCAAATTAGACATTCCATGCGTTTTAATCATCAGTGCCTGAGTACAGAAAAAAAAAATCCTCACACATGCTACTGGCAGCCACACAACGATGTACGGGGGTGGAAAGTGTGTGTGTGTGTGTGTGTGTGTGTGTGTGTGTGTGTGTTATCTCTGAGCTTAACCAAGCTGTGCTGCCAGAACCCTGCTCTTACACCTGGGGTAGGGTAGGGTAGGAGGTGGATGTCCTGCAGCTTAAAACTCCTCTCAGAACGCACAGCCCTTATATGAATCAGAGCAGATGGCAGCGGCCATTTTGAAGGATGAAAATTCCTATTGAAGTGAAAGACTTAATTAAATGCATAACCCAATTCATCAAGATGCCACCCTTCCGAAAATTAACTACTGCTGTCAGTTATATAGTTTCATCACACACACACACACACACACACGCACACACACACACACGGACACACGCACACACACAGGTTAATTTGATTCATGAATCTAGCCAACACATACAAATCCTCTGAAGAGCAGTGAAAGCACAGCTCCACTAAAACATTAGTGTGCTGGCCATGAGGCACTGGCTTGGGACTGGGAGTCCGATAATCCCACCTTCACTGACATGAAGAAAAAGCTGGCAGGCGTCCAGGGCCGGCTCCACTTGGCTGCCATGAGCCTCCAGGTTTTTGCGGGGTCCAGTTGAGGTCAGTGCTGGATTTTGAGACTCTCCTCCTGGTCCAAAGAGTCACTGGGCTCGGTGGGACTGTGCTGTGGGAATGCTGCCTAATGCTCTGACCGGCGACTTTGCTGGCAAATCATAATCATCCTAAAAGCACATGGAAATTTAATTTCAAACCTATTCACCACTCTGAAACTCATACAATATATCTTGTGGTAGGGATTTTGCCTAAACTGTAGAGACTTTTCTGCCATCAATAAAGCCTTCTGGATGACTTCACCGATGCATTGGCTTGTGATGCAGGCTGGAGGTCTGTGAGAATGCTCTGAGGTTCAGGCTACTGGCTTCTGGTCTGAGGGTGAACCAGTGGGTAAGTCCATGACCTGCTTTGGTCTGTGGCTTCTGGAAAAAGCAGGCAAAGGCCACCAGACCCCACAGTGCAGCCTCATATCCTGGAGCAGAGAGCGTGAAATGCACCAGGCATCTCCATAGGAGGCTCTCCTAAAGCCCAGATGGCCCGTCAGATGGAGCTTTCAGGTAAATGAGTTCCATAGCTCATCGGCTACAGCAGCATAATTATCCAAACAATGATCCTGCTAACCAAATGAAGAGTGGGTCTTTTTTCTTACACAAGAGTCCATGTATTCATACAGTCTGAGTGGATCGAGTTTCTATCACTGGTCCAATGCATTTTCCCCCCCTGCAGAGGATAAACACAGATGCAAATCCAAAGGAATCCATGCTTATGCTGTAAGACCTGACCTCTTCCAGGAGATCAATGCAAGGTCATCACAACCCAGCCATCTACATCAATCCAAATGCAAACAGAACCAAGTATCCAGCTTCACTGATCTCATCTCTCTCTGTGAAGAGGGAGTAAGAGTAGCTCTTTAATGCGAAGAGCAGAGGGCATGTGAGCAAATGCACTCGTGTCTTGCATGATCACTCTAGAACGCCCAGCTCCTTCTTAGCCTTTGATCAACCGCACCGCTGCCCAAACCACCTCCCACTCGTCTCAACCCTCGGGCCCTGCGAATGCCAGCGTCTGTTGTTTTTGGAATGCTTTTTTAGAGTGACTGGCAACATCAAACCAGTCGCCCCAATCAAGGCATCTAGCACAAATACCTATCTCCCACTGGGGAAGTGGAGGGCAGAAAGTCATTAGATATGACTGGCAGTGCCCCACCCTCCGCCCAAAGCCTTTTTTTCAGTCTTGTCTCTTTCTGGTGGAAAGAGGAGGTGAAATCCTGCCAGGGTTTTTTTTTTTTTTTTTTTGTCAAGAGACCCTTGCCCAGTACCCCGAGCAGTGATCTTACTCAGATTCACTTTTTTCCCCTTACACCGCATCTTCTCTCCTCCTTCTCCCCGTCACATTTATTCCCTTTTCTCTCCTCCCTTTGTGCTTTTGTCCCTCACGGTCTTTCAAAAAGAGCCTCAAAAAGAATTTACACCATTTCATTAAATAATATCTGTGGGAAAGGGAGAGTGTAGTGTTAGCTGCAAAAAGCTTTAACTGTAGTAGGTAGGACACTCAAGATCCAAGAGTCACTGCTTGTTGTAGCAGCCAGACAGGAACACACATGGCATGGGAAGCAATAATGTGATGGTGGTGGCGATATTGAGACCGGACAGTGTAGAGAGATTTAGTCCTATTACATTTAGCAAATTAATCAGAGATGTAAATATTTACGTCAAGCGGCTGTTCATAAGCTTTAATCCAGCTCAACAGTTCATTATATATATATGGATCTGTGGCACTGACCTTCTAACCTAGTTGATGCACACATAATGTCCTACATTTTTGCCATAGGAGATGGCATGGTCATTTTGTTGAGTGTTTTTTCTCAAAAGATTGATATCTGTACAGCAAAGATTGTACTGAATTCCTGTTTAACAGCCACAGGAGATGCAGTATTTGGGCAGCCCTGTACAGACAACCAAGGGAAGTGAACAACAGGGCTGAGGAGAGGACCTTTCAGCATCGCTGTTGAGATTTATCCAGAGTGACAGGTCAGAAAATGTTATAAAACTGGAAGAAAGTAGAGCAACGGCAATAGGTCCACATGAGGACATGACTGCACTCAGCGCTTTTATGCTAGGGGAACATCTAAAAAATGTAACATGACAGTCATGCATGCATGCCTTTACATTTTGTATGGGAAATCTTAATCCAGAGGAGGCTCGTTCCTCGTTGACTCGTTCCGTCCAATAGAACACTCCAATATCAAAGGCCATGACTGAGGACATCTCAATTCAGTTGACAAAATCATTCACTGATTTCACAAATACTGATGTCCATGACATGTCCTGTCTGCCATGGCAACGCTGATGGAGAACATTGCTCAAATCTTTTGAAATGTCCTTTTATTATTTCCCATGTCAATGGATAGTACTCATGGTCTTTTCCACAGTCAACATCTAACCACTCTTTTGGCCATTCTTTACACATTGGTAGCTGAAGCCAAGGACACATCTACTGCTTTTTAAAAGACCTTCCACTGCGAACAGATATATTTATGGTTGCTACAGTACATGCAAGCACTAACATAAACAGCAGATGCCAACCCACAGCACACAACCGTAATCAATTTATGTCTGTCAAACAAATGCTAATCCTTGAAATCTTTGTTGTGCCATGATTGATGATACCGCTTGAATTACAGGGCTATGTTATAATAATACTGAGATTCCCACACCACCCTTTGCTGGGGCTTTTGCCTCCTTCCACTCGGATGTGTTGTATACATGTATACTCACTGTTTTCCTTTACTATACAGTTATAAGGAAGACATAAGTGCCCAAAACAGATGATCTTCCCCCTCACTCACACTCTCTCTCTCTCACACACACACACACACACACAGAAACCCAGAACATACACACAAACCCACACATCGGAGCCTGAAACAACATCCGCTGTAATCACATCTCTCTGTAAAACCCTGAACCTGGTCTCAATGTTCTGGATTACACTGCGGAATCTCTCATCATGCCACTGGAACCCCCATGCCTGGAAAAATTCACCATTATAAATATGGCTTTTATGAGGCTCAGCTGTGGCGACCGGGTCTGGTCCCCCATTCGATGTGCCTCACCATTTGTCTCACAGTGTAACTGTACTTTTGTTTCTCTCTCTCCCTCCCTCCCTCCCTTCCTTTTCTCCCTCACCCTTTGGGACAATGGTCCATCACCCTCCCATATTAGTTGACAGTTTTGCGATTCATGCGAACATCCTAATAATACTATGGACTTGAAAACTTAGTCCACTGCATAAATTCCCTACTGAATCCCATTTTGTGCACACACACACACACACACACACACACACTGACACACACACACACACTGACACACACACACACTGACACACACACACACACACTGACACACACACACACACTGACACACACACACACACTGACACACACACACACACACACACACACTGACACACACACACACTGACACACACAGAGACTTCACTCTCATCAAAGATCAAAGGCGCTGGCCGGGGAGCCCTAGAGGGGGCAATGGTGTCCGGATGGTAACTTATCGCTCCTCGTGTTTCACAGAAATAAGTCTCTCCAGTCTCCAGAGGCTGACAACACCACATATGAAAGCTTTTGCCACCCTCAGATAAAACACGCTCCATTTAAAAAGATAAAATAGGATGTATCTCCAAACTAAATCTTAAAATGTGGAATGAATGAGACAAAAAAAGAAAGATTGAAGAGGAGAGACAGAAAAGATAGACACCGAATGGACACCGAATTGGAAAAGAAATGTCTGCAACAATAACATTCCCCTGGAGGGAAGGCAGTGCATTTACATTATGAATGTTTAACTGGGGCTTCGGCTTTCATCCGCTCCTCGCCGAGCTGCGACGAGAGCACTTCAGCACTCTCCCGCTCCAGATGGAAACGAGATGAAGATAAAGACGAGCAGCTCATGGCTGGCTCACTTGCACAAAGTTAAATGGCCGCGTTCAAAAATACATACTGTATGTACAGATGAACAGAATGTTTCCTTTCAACTGGGGAGAGTTCAGGGGGTGCAAAGATGCAGGGGAAAAAAGAAAAGAAGAAAAAAAGACAAGACTTTTTGCCTGCGTCATCATAGCAGTCATGCCCAACTGCATCTGTGATCAGCAGTTCTCGGATGAGAGGAGTGTGGAGGGAGAGACATCTGAGGCTGGCATAGGCTTGTCCGAGATGAGAGTGAAAGTGGGCCTGGGTTGCATTAAGAACACAGAGAGGCTGGCTAGGCATGTGGTGGTGTGGTGACACCAGACTACAGACAATGAGCTGTTTTCTTCTCTAACTTTAGTTGCTGCCCCTCTTTTTTTTCCCCCATCCTGCAGGCAATGACTTGAGCCTCAGTCATTACTGTTCATGTTATTGACTCCAACTCGATTTGCACACGATGAGCGTCAGGACACCAGATTGAGTTAAGCTGTGGAACCTCCGCCACACATACACACAAACATGCAGCCACACACACAGAGATACATAAACACACACACACACACACAAACAAACAAAACAATGTTCCAGGGCCTGGGTTTTTATGGCGTGACAACCCTTCCAGAGGAACATTTCAAAATGTGGAATGCATTGACCTTGATGCAATTCTGCTACGTAGCTGTACTACAGAAGATCTTATGGTTGATCCCTTAACATGTATGATAATTTCTTTATGGATTCTCTGTGTGTCTCCTGAAAAGTCCAGCTGTTCTTCCTTTTGCAGTTTTGTTTCTGTGTAACCTCAGAAGCCTTTCAAGCAAATATTTCTGCTTAATCTACTCTGAGTTCATTCTTGTCACTAGAGGTTAATGATTCTATAGAAACTCTATGCTCTTCACTGGCATCTTCTCTGAACACTGCATGTCCCTGCAAGACCCGCTCGTTCTAAACCTCATCACCCATGGCTCACTAACGGTATCCATGAAGTAAGAAAGCAATTTAGAACTGCTGAGAAATAATGGCATAAATTCAGAGATGCTATCAATTCGTCATTCAGTTCTGGAGAAGTTCCTTCAAGCCAGTTTCTGATTTCCCATCTGAGAACAATCTACTAGAACCTAAGCAGTCTGGTTTCAAGAACAGTCATTTTAGCGAAACTGCTCTTTTATCTGTGGCTGTAGCATGGAAAGTAGCTAAAACCTCTGCTCTGTCCTCAGTTTCAACTTTACTTGACTTATCTGCTGCTTTTGACACAGTGAACCATGACACTCTCCTCTCTACTTTATCTACATTATCAACATCTTTAGCTCAGTCTCTCCAAACTGAGCTTCTGGTATTTCCAGCAAATATAGCTACTCCCTAACAAATCAGCATCCAGCTTGGCTCATTGTCACCGTCCCCCTGCTAAAACAGCATGTAACTCGGGCTCACAATTAATGACCAACTAAATTTCTTTGAGCATAGTCTCAGTCACAAAGTCATGTCGGTTTATCCAGTACAATATAGAATTATACACACAATACCACAAAACGTCTTGTGCAGGCCATGGTTCTTTCCAAACAAGACTACTGCAATGCACTGTTAGCAGGCCTTCCTGCTTGTGTAGTAAGATCATTACAGATGATTCCGAATGCAGCAGCATGTCTAGTCTTTAATCAGCCAAAGAAGACACATGTAACTCCTTTGTTAGTTACTCTTCATTGGCTTCCTACAGTACAAGTCAGAATTAAATTCAAATTCCTCACTCTGGGCGATTAGACACTTACTGGATCGACACCTTGCTATCTTCTTAATTCCATGACCCAGTTATTGCTATTATTCTGTTAATTCTATCTAGTTTATTCATAATTGGCATTTTTTTTTTTATTTAGTCTATATATGACTACTATAAACGATAAATGTCAATGTTAATGTAATGCTTATTGGTGTAATTGTAAGCTGCTTTGGACAAAAATGTCTGCTCAGAGCCATAAACATAAACATAAAACAAATCATCATGCTCCCAGGCGAGAATGCCTCCCAGAGCCCCCACCTCTCCCCCACCCCTTTCTCTCTATCACACACACACACACACACACACACAAACACACACAGAGGACACATTCATCCTTAATGAAGTGAGTGGCCACACATCCCACCCCACAACCCCCACCCCGCCCCAACCACATTTCCCTGTCCCTGCAGAGAGGAGTTAAAACTTCAGGGATGACAGAGCGGAAAAAAAATTAAATGTTCTCACTGAGAACAAAAGCCTGAAGAGAATGTTTAGAGTTTTTAGAAATCACCTTCATCGGCGTAAACTATTCATTTTCAATACCTAAGGTAAACAGATCACATGATAAAAATATTCCATTTGGAAAGGTAGCCTATATAATTCTAGCATTCTGAGATATCAAATCCTGGATGAATCCTCAATGTGGAAGATGTTCTCTCAGTAGAGAGATTTGGCAAGCAGCCTCGTTATCACCTTCATGCACATCTAAACACATGACTGGAAGTCATACAAGCATACCAGACCAGCCACCACAATAGAACATAAAAACAATACAATGTCAACTAAGTGCCTGGACATGTTTATATCCTAAGGGTTTTACATGGTTGGTCTGGCCATGGTGGCCCCACACCGAGATGTCAACTTTCAATTTTTTGTCAGTTAATATAGTTGCCTACTTTCAAATTTACTTGTGGAACAGGCAGTTTATGTATTCAATGTCCTTGCAGAAGACAAACTGTCTCAAACCCTAAAATTTCCTGAATGTTTTTTGTCACTTATGCATGTTCAGTGCTTGCACATCTCTAAGAGAAAATTGACGTTAGCCAATTCAGTCGTTCATTGACCATGAATGGCACCACGAGTAGCTGACAGATTTTGACTACAAACTGATAACTCATTAAACGTATTAGGTGGACACAAACTATCCATTTCACATACGGGGACTACAAAGTACTCAAGTAAATATCCATAACAGCGTAAAATGATTATATTGCCTTATCCTGTGGCAGGCTTTCATTCCAAACAGGCTAGGTAAGCCATTCACTCAGGAGCAGGGACCATAGGCAGGGACAGGATAATGTCGATATCAAATAGCTCAAGTCCGTGTTGGGTCGCCTGTTAACTGTTGGTCTTGCATGACCTATACATTCAGCCTGTTTAGATTATATTAGTCATTAGCTACATGTTCATCTCTGTGATACATTGTAGCCTATAGGCTACTAAACAAACCATGTCGCAAAACTGTTTCACCCATTTGATGCAAAAAGATCAGCGAGTAGCAATAAAGTAGCGAGCTGTGCTCAAACCTGACAGACGGCTTTCAAGGTGTAACAGTGACTAACCTACTTTGGAAATAAGGTAATGGCAGCAGCGAAACCTGGGGTCTTGACACGCAAAGTGATCCAATCTATTACAAAAACAAACTACAAACCTTTGGTGCAAAGAATGCCAAACCAGAAAAGAGCGGCCATCCGAACCGGTGATGTCTTTAGTGCCGTTCCCTTCTCGGGATATGTTGAGTTTTTACTGGCTTCTCGCCGCCGCCGCTGCCTGGCGTTCCTCGGTGATAGCTCCATAGCTGGAATGGTTTTCGGTTCAGCCCGGATAAGAAGGGACGAGAAGCGACCCAGGAGTGTAAAAGTCCAGACGTCAACACCTGTAGGAAGTGTCGCCTAGCAGCCTATAGGCTACTGCGCCGCGAGTAAGTGCAGAGGTTCTTAGGTAGACGTACAAAACAGAACTTTATTCTTTTTTCTCCCAGCAAACACGTTGAAACGTATCATCCACGCTTCAAGTGACACTAAAAGGTAAGTTACTTGTAATCCATAGTGGACTTGCCAGTAAAACATAAGACTGTGAAGTGTTCAGTCTATCATAGAAAAGCTATTGTTGCACCTTTGCGATTCCTGAACTCCTCAGTTAACTAAGCCCGTCGACCCGTTCAGTTCAGGAAACCCCGCAGGAGCCTCGCACACCGACATCGGAGAGTCGTCTTTCTCCGTTCGCCCCGCTCCCTTGCCATACTATTGTCGCTTCCGGTTTTACCTCTCGTACAAAATCGTGTCCAATACTGCAACCCACTGGAAGTACATGGGAAAAGGAGGAATTACAACCCACCCTGATGACTTGGATAATGATAATAAAAACTGTTGCCTTTTTTAATAATAAAAAAAGGTAAACCAGACTTCAACAGATTTTGTAGGCCTATATGTTAGGATGTGCCATTAGGCTATCACATTTCTGTGACAGAAGATGACAGCTTTGAATTATGCACAAAGGTGCATTTAATCACTTGCAAAAACCATTAACTCATGTAGCTTTTCAAATCATACAGACACTCAAATAGAAATAGCCTTACAACAGGCTGTGAAGACAGTGTAGAGCATTTAACTATTCAATATCCCATCTCATGCAGGCCATAGCCTACCTTTAAGGTCCAGACCATCAACCATAACCATAGGCCTAAATTATGTGCTCAATTAATTTCCAGTTCATTCCATTTGGTTGTACAGTTGCTGTCCTCTCTAACATACATGCTCTACAACTTGATAAATTCCCCTTGATGATCAATAAAGTATCTATCTATCTATCTATCTATCTATCTAAATCACACAGAATTACTGAACTTGGATGACCACTCAACAGTCACCAAAGTCTTCCACTGCTGAAAACATCTAAGCAGCCTGTAGTTGTGTATGTGAATACTTGTGGAGCAGTGCTGTCAGTAAAAGAGATGATTCACCCATCAATGTCATCACATGAAGCATGAAGAACAAAAGAATTTATGTCACAGATATGATGGCCCCATCCCCCAGTGGTTAAGACTGTACACACCAACCAACGTTAAGACATTTTTGAAAAAGAAGAAAATCTTAAAGAATGTCATGTTACATAATACATTCATTTGCTTGTCATGGTCCTTCGTAGTTAATGATCAAATCAGTCTATCGGACCAAGAGTATATGACTGGGTATTACATTTCTGGTGAAAATGAACTTGTCTTTTGAGCTGCTTGCAGAATTAGGTTAAAGCCTGTGCACTAATGAAGTCATCTGCTCGAGAATTATGTTCTGCTCCTAAGGGCTCTGAGCAGCTGTTAAGAGTGAATAGAGAAATCAAAGACCATTTCAAGAAGTTTGGGTCTGCCATCAGGATTGCAATTTCAGCTCAGAGTAGGAAGTAGCTGAAGAATAAACTGCATCTATGCACATGGGTAAAAATACATCAAGTAAACCTTTGAAATTAGTTGTTAAACTGAAACCTCTTTTCAGCTGCTCTTGATGCAAACTGAAACTTCCAACCAATTTAAGACACCAAAGGAGCTACTATTGAGTCTGTCACATAACATATGCACAGTCAAATCCTGTTGTGTTCCACGTTTAATGAGACCACTTTCATGTGTATACTTGGTGTGAACCTGTAAGCGTGTGTTTGTGTAATTGTGCGTGCACAGTTCATGAATTATTCACCAAGGACAAGTACACCCAAATAAAAACGAATAATGAATTATTTATTGGCTTCAAATCACTCTTTTTTTCCATCCAATACAGCACAATCATTACAAGTTTTGACACGGAACTGTTAGTGAACTAGATTGTTAGTGTACTGTATCCAACACCAGTACAGTTCAAAGAGGGAGCAAGAGATGTAATCATTTCGAAAGATATTCCTTACAATCGAGATTAGAGAGAAATGAGTAGGATGCCTTTCATTTTGATGTGACATAGGACGAATAGAGAAATAAATGACACAAAAATCCCTGCTGCTTTAGAATACAATTGAATACTCGTACCCAATTTCCTCTTACATCCTATTTGAAATACATGTTATACAAAGTACAGTTTACCCAATAAATCTGCGCATGCAAGTGCTTCTGTCCTGGCAAGAATTCCCTTCCAATGAAAAAAAGAAAAACACACACACACACAAAAGAAATTAAATATGTTCACATCATGATATAATTTAAGTGGGAGGTCAGTCACAGTGTATTTCAATTCAAGTTGAGACCAAAATCAACATTACAAAATGACAAAGTACACATGACATCAAAAACATTATAGTAGGCTACACTGTGCAAATCTCGACATTCAAAAATCTTGCTGACCCTTAAGCAATGCTTTCAGCTGTGTTTAGTTGCGCCCTGGGACATAGTTGGTAGAGAGGGAGTGGGTGTTCAGCTGAACTGTAATTGATGGATTTTAAATCTTCAAGCCATACATATGACTACAGGAATCACACAACAGACGTGTGTGGGTGGCCCGTAAGAGCAGTCTACACCACTGATACAATCCTCAGTTGGGCTAGTGATTCAAGACACAGCACTGCCATCTAATGCATACCAAAGGAATAGTGATGACACAAATAAAAGAGGCAATAATGGTGTCTAGTTGAATTGTTATTATTGCCTTGGAAACAGTATGGTTTTCATAATGAGGTCACAATGCTGTAACAGGAATTGCTACAAAATCTTTTGCATCAAAGGTTTTTCTAGTAGTACTTAAGTCTCTAAGTAATGCATTTGTATTGGTGGTAGCAGAGTAAGCACCATGCTTCAGATTGCTGGTGGTGATGAGATGAGATCTGATAGAAGCAGGACTATAAATTAGTTAGTGATGGAAGAAGTGATGGAAAACCTGCTACTGTGTGTGCATGATATGAACTCTTACACAGGAGGATGCCATTTGTGCCATATTTGATTAATTAGCATATACATCAAAACAGGACAATGTGGAGTGCCCTTTAAATGCATGTCTGTCTGTTATCAAGCCATTCTGTCAGATCATGGATCAGCTACAGATACAATTTGCATATTAAAGGAGAATTCCAGCGGTTTTTCACATAGATGGACTCTCGGTCACAGAGTACTGTTGTTACGAAAACAATCGGTTCTACCTAGCTCGAGTTGCTGCAGCCAACAGCTAGAGCTACCAGGTGCTACATTCTGGGTGCATGTTCATTGGCATGCATGGCATTTGTTGGCATGCATGTAGCAACTTGCCTATGTGAAATGTGAAAAATCCTATGTAAAAATTGCCTTTGTGAAAAATTCTCCTTTAATACAGGCAATAATGCATGGAGCTATTCGATATGGAGATCCTTGTTTACCTCATGTTCGGCTTTCATTTCTTACAAAAATATATATCTTAGAGCCATATAGATGAATTACTGAATTACTGGGCAGAAATGTAACATTTTACAACTGACAATTGAATAAGGCTTAGACCATGCCGGAAACAGAAGAACAAAAAGGTCATCTTCCATCTCCCCCATATTAGTTAGGCACAGGCTATGTGTTTTTGTCATTGGAACCCAAGTAATTCCATGCAACCAAATATCACTGAAAACATCCAGAACGAGCATAAGAAAGCCAGCACTTGTGTTGCCATGGCTACATTTGTGAATTCAGAGAAGCCACAGATAAATATAAACTCACTCTCGTTTGTGCTTTATACTACCGAGAAAATAAAATCTCCAATTGGCACGAGTAGGCAAGGTTAAAGCATTTACCGACAAGTTGCACTTTTCAAAATATCCATAGCATCCAAAACATTACAAGCATTACACTTCTTAACACACACTTCCTAAAATAAAATTGGAGTAAGCGTAAGAGCAAACCCAAACTCAAGATTAAAACCTACAACAACTACAACTAAAATGGCTTAAAATCCAAACACATGGCACAGTGAGCATGAGATCTAACATGAAAAAATAAAAACAAACAGACAACAACAGTACGGTATATTATTAACCCATGAATGCAGCACACTAACCTTTGGGTTATGTAACATTTGGGAATACCAGTATATCATATAAGTCTTCCTAAAATTGTATGCATGTAACATGATATGAGTTCACCAAAGATGGTGGTCTATGTAACTACCGGTAAATGTGATTATTGAGTGGGGCTAGTCGAGATGGCAGCATATCAAAAAGCAGCATCCATCATCAATATTTTCCTACAAATGCAATGTATGAGAGTGTGCAATTTCAAAATGGGAGAGGTTTAGTTTAACATCTTCCTGGAATAAAAGCAGAGGCCTTTTGGGGCTCAGTAGACCTGAAAGGGAGAACATGAGCTTGTCTTTGGGGTTATATAGCTGCTCTTGGACACAGGGGAGAGGGCCGACTGCATCCTTGGATGAGGGGGGAGGCCGAGGTCATCTCAGTCCCCGCTGTACAGATCCACTGTGCTGGAGCTCAGGCCTCGCGTGTCCCTCAGCCGTCTGCCTGCTAGACTCTGCTAGAGAGAGGAAAAGGAGACAAGTGTCCCAAAATGAGATGCTAATGAGGTGTCGGTTCCTTTTTTTTAAGCCACCATGTGCCTAGTATAACATCTTGCCTGAATTTCCCATGAATCTTGCCAATGGACTACAGTCAAAAATTAGCCTGATGGCTAACACTGGCACATTTACAGAAATGTTGATTAATGTGCACTGGTCTTAAATAAATAAATGAAATGAAATGAAAATGAGAGTGTGTGTGTGCATGTTTGTCAGGGAAAGATGTGTACCTGTAGGTTCTTAAATACTACCAACTGATATCAGACTCATGTTTGATTCAAGAAGCTTGAAGCTTCAAGACGTTTGACATGCTACCACTTTCACGTTAAAGTTTACATTAACGTTGGTTTCATCACATTTCCAAAGAAATGCAAAACCGCTTTAGAACATTCTGGGGTCAAGCGAACTTGATAAAACATTCATCTACGGTAAATACTCTTGTTAGGCAGATACCTGAAAAGGGTCTTCACTGGTCTTGTTCAGGTAATTGAGAGAGGCAGCTCGCTTCATGCTGTGAATAACACAGGGCATTAATCATTACCATTCAAACCACTCATCAGACAAATAACAGACTTCAACTGGGCTTATTGAGATACAAGTATCAATCAAGATCAGCCAGAAGTGCAGTACTGAAATAAGCATGCTGGTGAAGGACAGGTCACTGGTCTTACTTAGTGCTGCGTGGTTCTGGAGGTGCGTTCCCTTGGAGTTTCTTGACCAGGAGCTCACTGCTGCGCCTGAGAACGCCCCGCAGCTTCCCCAAGGAACCACTGCGCTGCAGCGCTCCGGTGCCATCCTGCACACAAGGTCAAGGGTTACACACCGACATCACCACATCTCTCTCACTCACACACACACACAAATTCACAAACCCCTCTCATGCACACAGGTCACACACCAACATAACTGCAAAAACACACCAACGTACTGTGCAGCAACTCGAGCTAGACAGCACCATTTGTTTCGTACCAACAGTACTCAGTAACATTGTTGTCCTTTAAGATAATCTCAAACATCTTAGACATGCACACAGATCAAGGACACACTCTGCTTTTGTTGCAGTCCTGATGGATGTGGTATTCTGTTATTCATATTTAATGGCTGGTATTATTTAAACAACTATACACATACATGTGTAGGCTGGTGTATAAACATGCCTTGAGAACATACCCATAGAACGCGAAGATACATACCGGTACATATGCAACATTGATAAGTCTATGTATTGTATGCAGTAATGAAACAGCACAATTTGTTCATATTCAGACCACTTAGTTCAGTCTGCTCAGTCAAAATGCAACATCCACATTAAGTACAGTATTCGCAGCCATATGGATCATGGATAGTATAGAGCAGGTCGTATAGATAAGTACACTCCATAGATGGGTAGTAAGCTCTCAATAATCTACCCCCCCCCCCCCCCACCCGGTTTTCCTATAGCCTTCTGTCAAAGCTCCACTTGAGATTGTAAGTGACCCAATAGATGGAACACATGTCATGGCAATGGAGAGGTAAGAGGATTGTGTGTAGAAAAAAACCCATTTAGACACTGCTTTGCATAAAAGTGTCTGCTATTTAAATTCATGTCTGTACTTGTGTGTACATTTTATGGATATAATTGTTGGGAGCCCAGTGCTAAGGATGCATCACTGCACCGTTCCCACTAGAGGGCAATCTACACCCACAACAACAGACTATTTTCATAGACAGGACTTCATGTGGTCGACATGGTGATAGACAATTTGGGTAATATTGAATGAGGTTTCAGACTGCAATTCAAATCTACAAATATGTTTTTATATTGTGGTAAATGTTTATCCAGATAAAGATGTCATTAAGTGTTATAGTTGACACAGACAAAACATCTGTGGTCGGTGGAGCAGGCTGGTGTTTAATACACCGTAATCTGCTTCTTGGGAGGTAATCTGCATTAAATGATGGCATGGAAGAGTTCCCTTAATCAGATTATGTATTAAAACAAATGTAATCTCCCAGCAACACTTTGATTTAGTCTGACTCAATTGCACACATTAATCCTCCAAGTCAAGTTGTTTCTCTGCCTTTCTAACATTGGTTTGATGTTATGGAAACAAACAGTTCATCGACTAATTAAGACTGCAAATATGACATGATCTATTCAATGTTTAAAATACTCACTGATTTTAAGATATTTAAAATGTCTCCATCTATCTTTTTTGAGAACAGAGAAAGCTCAAATTATGTTTAGACTAAACTGTCTGGGCATAGTATCAAACAGTCTTATATTGTACATTTATTAAGAATAAATGTGACCCAGACAAATCAGACTGTCACTAGGTCAAAGCATTGGTCACAAATGATCCTTATATTGCATGATGAGTCAAATGTTAAGACATGAATTGAACATAAATTGAAAACATGCACAGAATTCAAGCCAAATTCAATATTCCCTGCCATGGATTTCGCTAGCCTTTCTCAATTCCACACTGGAAATCATTGATGAAGATGGTGTCATTTCTGTATGGGAATGATGACAATTATGCTACATGTCCCTATGACCTAAGTGCCCAGTCGAACAAACAGCCAGTCAGCTCCTAGTTTGTACATTTTACATGTATTCATTTAGCTGACACATTTATCCAGAGTCTTACATATGTCAGTTACATTACAAGGGCCATTGTCCCCAGAGCAGGTTCAGGTTACTGCATGCTAGCCAGCTCCTTATCCACTACAATACCACCACTTGTAGATAGTGTACTGTTATGATTATCAATTATGGAAACAGCACAATTATAATCCAAACAAACGTAACATGCACACATCCAAAAGCAGGTGCTGGATAAAAAAGTGAATTTGTAAAAAATAGGAAGGAATATCCACACACAAGCTCCCCTTCTTTTTGTTTATTAAAGTTACACCAAAAGTTATGTTTCGAGCCTTAAGCTCTTCCATCAGACTTGTGATTTTCCAGACCATCGCTATATTTAAATAGTTCATGAGGTGACATGACAAATCATTCAGAGTAAGACAATATAAAAAAAGAATAATTCTATACATACATGTACACCCTATAAAGGTGCAAACCATTCTAGTACTAATAGTAATAAGTAGTAATAGAATTATTAGTATTTATATCTTTTTTATACCGTCTTACTCTGAATGATGTCATGTGACCTCATGAACTATTTAAATATGGTCTCGAAATTCACAAGTCTGATGAAGAGCTTAAGGCTCGAAATATAACTTTTAGTGTAACTTTAATAAACAAAAAGAAGGGGAGCTTGTGTGTGGATATTCCTTCCTATTTTTTAACAGCACAATTATGGCAATCATTTAGCCACTGTAGCATAATTTTAAAACACTGTGCACAACTGTTGCCTGATTTCACTTACAAAACACCACCAGAAATGAGGTATAGGCTGCCATATTCCTTAATGAGAGTATAAAAAGAAAAGGGCTACTGCAATGACCCGGGATGTTTGTTGACCCGGGATGTGTCCTAACTGCATCAGAAAGGACTATACACCTAGTCTAGGTCCTAGGAGATGACCACTAGGTGTCTAGGACTCAAACATCTATGCGGAGTACTGGTTGTCAATTCAAATAACAATCTGGATGAAAACAGGTTCACATGTTGTCCAATTTAGAGTAGGCCTAATGCAATGTGATGTAGTAGAAGCAATGCAATTGTGCATTGCAGTTTGAAAGGATCCCCATAAAACCAAGCACACAGTGCTGTAGGTGTTGGCTACATCAGTGCTCTGAACTGAGAGATGGTGAATTCCCTGAACATGTCTGCACTTGTCTTGAAATTGTGATGATGAGTGAGGCAGTAGCAAGACAGACATGTGGCTACAACAAGAACACTCAATCTCATAGAGGCGTTGTCACAAATGAAAACCTTTATTGGAAGAATATCAACAGGTGTTGATGTAACAATTGTCACAATGCATTATGGGGGTAAGGATATAAGCGGATCTACTCACTACGATAGGGCCTATAGAGCTTGTCATAAGAGTCACCACAG
Organism: Alosa sapidissima; assembly: GCF_018492685.1. Lineage (NCBI taxonomy): Eukaryota > Metazoa > Chordata > Actinopteri > Clupeiformes > Clupeidae > Alosa > Alosa sapidissima. Next base: position 12,108,012 of record NC_055972.1, on the reverse strand, counting down.
CTCTAGAGATGGAAGCTACAGAATATATCAATAAAAGTACAGCTCAATAAATAAATCAGCATTCCACTAACACAACAATACTGTCTATTACAAATACATGTAAGTTTTGTTCGACACGTTTCCTCTTCGTCAAGAGTGTGCTGCTTTTTGGTAACAACGGCTTTATCATGGGTATGCGTGGTAGATGAATGAAAGTAATGCTCTCCAATCGGAAAAGATAATGGTTCAGTCCATTTGTCTTTAGCACTTACCAAGTTCATGAACATAATTACACTTAAGCATCATATTGAAAGTATGTTACATTCAGTTAATTCATACACAATGACCATGTAAAACGTTGCTCTTCTTTGAATAGGGAGCTCCCACGCAAGTCTTTCTGGAGTACAGTATTCAACGTTCTCACAAAGCCTCCTTGTTATGACTGAAATATTAGCATGGACTCTCTTTGTCCATCAGCAAACTCATACATTAAACTCAAACTCAAACATGAGAGAGAACTTCTTAAATGTACTGAATGTTGAATCTATTCAAAATGTTATTTTAGTCTAACCTATTCAGTCACCTCCTCCTCCTCCTCCCCCCTCAACTCCCTTTTCCTACCTTCCGGTTTCTCCTCTGGTTGTGTAATGACAAAAGGAGACGTACCTCACCCACTGTGACCCAACAGCACAAAACCACCATACTCAATAACCAGCGCCCCTGGCTGTGAGAGCTGCTGCTGAGGCTAGCCCAGGGTGCCTTGGGCAATGAGGCGCTTAGCTATTACATGACAGGTCAAAAACATTCCCTTTTCAGAAGGCTACGTGTCAAGAGTGAACAGGATGGTGTGACACCAACCAAGGTAACAGGCGCTAATTGTCAGGACAGTTTGTCTTTTTTTTGCTGTTTTTTTTCTAGAACTATTAGGGTCACTGATGCCTTTTTTTAGTTTTCATAAAGAGAAAAAAAAATGTGGATACTGATTTGGAAATAATTAAAAAAAAATCATAATGAATAAATACTGTAAACATAAATAGAATACCAAACAATAGCATTAAAACACTACAAAAGAAATGAGTACAAAAATAAAACAAGGACAAAACGTCCCCTCAATTTCAAACAAAACAAAAACAAAATAAAAATGCTCATACCCCAACTTCTTAAGGAGTAATTTAGTGTGGCACATGCACAGTATTTTTTATTTTTTTTACTTGTCTTTGACTGTAAGCTCTAAGATTTGATTCAAATAGTATATTTCGGTAAACAATAAAGATATATTTTTGTATTGACACTTAAAAAAACAATAATGAAAAAACAAACAAAAAATGGTGTCATATTGTAGGCACCTACACCTTAAGCTCCAGCCTCCATTTTCATATCATTGCGAACTTCATTAACAGTCGCTGGATATGCAATGCACCAACAGCATCCATACATTCCAGCAACTGACCCATTACAACTTAATTGTTGGGGAAGCAGTCAGCCATACTCAACCAGCATCAATATGCAAATCTAGAACCCACAGCTAAGGCAAACACATGATTGTTAGACTACTCTAAAAGGCTATGGTGTCGTTTCAGTGTTGAGATGAATGGCTCGGCAGACGGGAAGGCTATCAATCTCACAAGGATCTAATTGTGTCCTCTACCTTCACACCCTGGCTGATGCTCACGTAGCCTGACCCCGCTTTATGCTCGCGTTCTAGGGTGAACGTCAACATCTGTAACAGGTTTGGCGCACATTGGCTACAACTCACACAAGACCACGTTTTAACAGTTTTGAATGAACACAATGAAGAAATGGAGAGGGAGAAAGACAGAGCAAGAGAGAGAGAGAAAAACAGATAGATAGATAGAGAGAGAGAGAGAGAATACAGTATAACATTTGGAGAAGTGAGGGTAAAAGGATCAAAAGAGGACATTAGATTGGAGGATGAAAGGAGTGGAGTGCCACAGCAGAGGAGAGAAAAGCACACACACGTCCCAGAAGACCTCAGTGGGCAGCAACGAAGGGGTGGTCTCGCCCGAAGACACCAGGAATGACAGAGGAGCATTTTGTTTCTTTGTTTTTTTTTCTTTCTTTCTTTTTTGGTGAATTAACAAAAAAAAAAGGGCAAAAGGGAGGAATTCGATAAATCCTTTGCTAGAACATCGGGGAAGGACAGAAGGGTTGAGGCGAGATCTTCATGGCTTATGCCTGATGAAAAGAGTGGAGAGAGAAAGAGAAAGAGAAAGAGAAAGAGAACGAGAGAGAGAGAGAGAGAGAGAGAGAGAGAGAGAGAGAGAGAGAGAGAGAGAGAGACACACACACACACACACACACACACACACACACAAAGACAACACACAGCAAGTTTAGGCTTCTTGATACAATATGTAAAGAGACCTACAGCTTATCAGTTATCACTGCTCTTCAACCCTATATATCAACACTTAGTGCTGTGCTAAGGGGTAACTTAGACTCTTTATAAAGACGTGGGCAAATTGAGAAGGTTCACAGAGATGAGAAGAAAAATGGAGGTGTCCCAACATCTCCATTAAGCTATGCTGAGAGCACAAATATTGAGTGACTCAGCAGGCCGGTGTGTGTGTGTGTGTGTGTGTGTGTGTGTGTGTGTGTGTGTGTGACAGAGAGACTTGGCAAGGCTCTGTGTAGTGATAAACTGTAGAAGCTGGCCTCACTAGCTCGGTTTATTAGGATGGACCTGAGAAGAACCAGGCCAGAATTCAGACTTATATGGATATATGACTGTCAGAGTGTGTGTGTGTGTGTGTGTGTACACATGTGTTTGTGTTTTTTGCTTTTTGCTGTGTACCCTTTATGAAAGTATGAGTGATCACCAAAATCTGCCTTACTTTAAATCAACCAATTTTGTAAGTAGCACGATTGTCACAGTACTTTTAGATGTATAGGTCAAACCAATTTGCAATGGTCATGCTCCCAACTATCAGATAAGATTCATCATCAGAGCATGAACAAATCTCCTTCAGTTAGATAGATATCCAATTTCATGCCGTCCTACTCTCTCTAATATATGCAAAATAGAGCCAACATACATTTTATACATTTGCATACATACAGGCATGCATATATTTCCACCACAGGGGAAAATAATAAATCTATGGCACACAAATCATATTGAACAGACCCTTGGTTGTAGTCATGCTACTTACATTGTATGTTGTTAAGGCATAATATTAACATACAGTATGTGGCTTACACTGTATGATTTAGTTGAACCTTCTCAATACCCAGCTAGATTGTACTGTATCTCTTGATGTTTGACTAATGCAATCTGTCCTCATAATGTATTGCTTAGATTTATACATGGCTTCCTCACTATTGGTCAGGTGCCTGACCTCCTTCAGAGGCATGTTTGAACTATCACTAACGTGACAACTACTACAATCTACAGCAACGTCTAGTGATGTCTAGATGTCAAAGACGACAAGGAAGGGGAGAGTATGATTCACACACAGGAGAGGAGGAGAGGGGTCAAATTCATTGGCTGATTGGTTGTCGAGGCAAATCAAACAAAAGAGCTGATGATCGCCAATCACAGGTTAGAAGGAAGGGGAAATGAAAACAAGACAAGAGGTTGCAACAGCAGGTGGTTGATACATGCACTGATCCATGCAAGGCAACGAGGCACGAACATCACAAAGAGACTCAAATCCGTGCAGTGGAGTTCATGACACAACACGACACATCACGCCACGCCACGCCACACCACACCACACCACACACTGTCTACATCTCAACTGTATCAATCATAATCTTCTACAAGAATGAGCCATTCTTTGATGCACAAGGCTTTTGACACACCACACTCTGGTGAAGCCACCATTGCCTTCTCTCTCTAGGGAGACGTGGCGACTCATAATGCCAGTGATGTAGGAACAGACTGGGCAACGTAGGGGTCGCCATAACAACAAATAGGTTACCATATGGCAACAAGGGAGAGCCATGCAGAAGGAGGAGGGGAGATGTCGATGGGGAGGGTGGCCTAATATTCAAAGCACACATATACACGGTAAAAGTAAACACAGACAAATTGTTTCAGGCTATGCAGCACTGATAGTGAATTACACTAGAAGCTGGCATTTAAGTTCAAACACAATTTTGGAAATGGTCTAAGTAACAGGGCCCACAAGGCTGATTGTCAGTGGTTTTCACCAGCCAGACACATCCCTTTATTGCATGGCCACAGGGATGCCTTTCAATGTCAAGATCAGAGAGAATATCCTACCCTAACAACATCTGTATCAAGTGTATTTTTCTACAAATATAGAATGACAAAGACATTAACTCCAAAGATGGCCAGTTCATGAATCTCTAAGATGAAATGAAACTGCGATAATCACTGAAACCACTCCTCTACCTCATAATTTTAAAACATTTTACACTCACACTCTGAAGTGCTGGAATGTCCCTGAGATATACTGCTTATTGATCGTGATATACTCCATCTGCCAAAAAGCAGCAGACGGGGATAAATATGGGTAGTTAACATGTAAATAAAACCAATGGAGCGGCCATTTTGGACCATCTGAGGGCGTAATCCATTAAAGGGGAAGCCATTTGGATACTGGATACATCTCCCTACTGATTACAGAGAAGGAGACTATGGATCAGAGCATCCATCAGGTAATTAGTCTACTCCACGGCATGGTGGGTTTATGAAACGGAGCGCGCAGTCGAATGAGGAAGTAGTAGCAGCATAGGTTAATAAGAAATATGAAGATCATTCACAGTGGAAAAGCAAAAAAGCAAAAAAAAAAAAACAGGGAACGATAATCAGATAAACTTAAGTTAATGAAATAAACATGTTGATGTTTGCGGTGAGAGGTTCTGGCAAGCCAGCTGAACATGCTTAAATACAGGCACGTGGAAGCAATACACAGACAAACTTCAATTCGGTCTTGTGGCATGCACAAACAAACGATGTGCATGCACACGCGCACACACACACACACACAGACAGGGCATCTTGAGCAGGGACACGCATGCACAGAGCACCCGGACTGCAGAATTCTCTCCGTGAGGTTTAGTCACAGTTCACTGGTTGTTCTGGCAGAGAATCATCGGAGTGCTGTTGCTATGCTAGACTGGAGCAACTCATACGCCACCCTCCAGAGAGTCTCTCCATGTCCAAGTCTCTCACCCTTTCAGCTCAGGCTCTGACGGGGGATTAAAGTTTATCACTCCTGATCCACCCATCTCACATTGTACATCAGGCCCTCCTGTGTGAAGTCTACTCTATGATACGCTGAAGAGAATAATGACAAGAGGTAGATAGCGACAAATCCCAGAGAGCCAGTGAGGGATGAGTCACTTTATGATAATACAAAGGAAGAAGACATGCCGTCCTTGAGAAAATGGTTCCCACTTAATGGCTGCCTAGGCCGCTCTCTCTGGTTTTGTCCGTAAAATCATTTTCCAGAGGCAGAAGACTAAGGCGTATGTTAAGCATGGTGATGCATCTCTGGAGGACTATGAATTCTGCAGTACAGGAGCGGTGTAATCAAAAAGCCCAGAGGTGAATTAGTCAAAGCTCTACACATCAACGGCAGCATTATGGAAGCTCTAGCAGCATTACAATGAGTAAAAGAAAACATTCTTGTTCAGCCAAAACACATAACCAGCAGCAAAGCTGGACATAAGAACTACAACAACAACAACAACAACAACAAATAGAAAACATGAATAAGCCAAGACACTCAATCAGCATTTTGCTTTCATTTGAAAATAAGAGCCGGATGGTACGAGAGCAGGACAGCGGAGTCAAACCAGGTGAGGAGTGGACAATCTGTTTGGTAGGACAGGTGGATGTGTGATGGCACATGTGTGTTAAACAGATTCTCAAACTAAGGTGATTTCCCTGGAGAAATAAATAATAAACTACCACAATTATCTGTAAATCTAAAATCCCATCATCTATCTATGTTCACCAGGGAAATTTAGCCATAAATGTGGGGGTAAGCCTACTTGATATTAAGCATTGTTTGATGAACTACAACTCCTCGGCATTCAACAGGAGAAAGGATGATAAATTGTCTCTAGCTTTTCTGCCTGTGTTCAGATTTCTATTTCTAATGTTGTGTTGCAGGAGTGTGTATGTGTGTGTGTGTGTGTGTGTGTGTGTGTGTGTGTGTGTGATGTGCTGCTCAAGCTCGAGTTTGCATGCTCTGGTTTGACAGCTCGTGTCCTGCTCTGGGGTACCACTGCCCGGTCTCGGAGAGCTGGACAGTCCTGAGGCTGTGAATCAGTACTCACCCCATTCCACTCGATGCCCATACTCACTTCCTGGCCGGTCTCGGAGCCACTGTCGTACTTGACGCTGGACAGGCTCTCACGGCTGCGTCGGCGCTCACGGTCGCCCTCGCCATCCTTCAGGATCTCCACCACACGTGTCTGGTGGATGGGGTCAATGCCCTGAGACACACACACACACACACACACACACACACACACACACACAAATAGAAGCATGAATAAAACGATGTGAGATCATGAGAAAAACCTCACCATTGTAAACACTGTGCATAATATGAATAATAATGAGTGTCAGCTTTGATTAATCAAGAGACAGACGTGTGTGTGTGTGTGTGCTCCACTACAGCAGGCAACTAAACCCCTCTACCAGACACGAGAGACTACAGCACACACAGCTATGATGATGAGAAACAGCACAAAGGATGAGACTACCAAGAAAACTGAGAGTAATGGTCCTAGCACTAGATATGATCTTATGCTCCTACTGTAGAACTAGATATCAGGATTCTAGGAACAAGAACACATACACGTGTGTGAAAATGCTATTGAATCCTGTGCCACTGCAGAGAAAGATCCCATCTATTATACCTACTCGAACAGAAACACAAAGGATAACGGCTACAGGAAAGAGCAGAAATGTGTAGTCATGTGAAGATTAAAAGAAATGGAAGCAACAGAAAAGAAGAAAACAAGTCCTAGCAAAAGAAGTAAACAAGTCCTAGCAAAAGAAGAAAAGAAGAAATCCAAAGAGACACCGACTTACTGTGTTGCTCTGTGTCCAAAGCAAGGTGAGGGAGAGAAAGAGAGAAAGAGGCAAGAGAAAGGCAGTCACAATAAGATTACAGTGAATCACAGAAACACGTTCATAGATGAAGACAAGTCTGAGCGCGAGCAGAAACCACACTGTGCGCCACATCACTGAGGCCTCGGTAGCAGCCTCATTATTCAACAGAGAGGAGGCGTCGCACAACACAGAGAATGACATGCTGAGGAAAGCAGGGGCTTTGAAGAGGAGGAGACCGAGGATGGGCTGTCCCAAATCACACACTCCACAGAGTGCATGCGCCTCTGAGGAGGAGATACAGGTGGGCTTTTAGCGATCAAAGACTTGAGTTAAAAAAAAGAGAGCTGAATTTCAATTGAGCTCATAAATAGCTCAACAGTTTTTTTTTTTTTCACTGCTTGGATTTGTGTATGTTTGTGTGTATGTATGAGTTAGAAAACGACAGAAATTAAGCAAGAGAGAAAGTATGTTTGTGTGTGTGTGTGTGTGTGTCAGACCTGCTTGCGGGATCTCATGGCACACTCCTCCAGGGTCTCTGCTGCCTCCAATTTGCCCTGCCGGCGGTACAGAGCCCCCAGATTCCTCAGAGTCGTGTTCACAGTAGGACTGTGGGAGAAAAACAATGCACATCTATTATACTGTAGGCACAAACAAACAAACAAACAGCCACACACACGGCCACACACACACACACACACACACACACACACACACACACACACACACAGTGTCAATGCGGTCTGAGGTACCTGTTGACTTTGCAGGCTTTGTACCAGCCCCCGTACTCTCCATAGGGGGTGTTGTCTCTGTGCTTGCCCTTGGGGTCAGTCAAAGGGGGAGAGAGGAGAGAGCATGTGATAAGACAACGGAGCTTGAGTTCACTCTGGAAATACTGACACACACACACACACACACACACAGATACGCATACAGACACACACACAGACATGCATAGACACACACACAGACAGACACGCATACAGACACACACACACACGCATACAGACACACACACAGACACGCATACAGACATGCATACAGACACGCATACAGACACGCATACAGACACACACACAGACATGCATACAGACACACACAGACACAGACATGCATACAGACACACACAGACACAGACATGCATACAGACACACACACACACACAGGTCCTCACCTTGCTCAACTCCTCCCGCTCCTCTGCATGCATCCAGATGGGCTTGTTCTCAGCTGTGAGTAAAGGAGGACAGTCAGTCAGTCAGTCAGTCTGTTCATATTTCATAGTGAACTATCCCAGAAGGATATGACGCCAGAAGGCCCCACAGGCTGAGCGAAATACACAGCCAGCGCTGTTGAGGCTCACAGTCATACAGTTCAGACAGAGGCGAATGTACACTCACTGCTATTGGCCCTGACATTAGCACACGCACACACAGTTCTGTACCATGGTACCTAACCTGTGAGTCTGTGACCCATAAAGCCTTGAGAAAACAGATCAAAGGAAGGAACTCCTGCTCCATTGACTGAACAAGTGAGGCCATTTGTGTGTGTGTGTACAGAGGGCACTGTGTTGTCTATGGATGTGTGTTGGGTGGTGTTGCATTTTTCTTGTGTTAATAAAATGTGCTGTGTTGGCATCTCCCCGTCAGGCAGTAAATTTATGTGAATGGCTAGCGTTGAACCTCTTCATCTTAGAAGCAATCCTTTTTTTCCATGAGTCACAGGGCATAAAATCCATTTGTATGAAAACAAGAATACTATGCGCAGCCCTGTAAATGACAAGATATTCATTTATATTTTACATTAGGGAGGGTGAGTATGTACTAAGAGAAATAAAAGCAAAATGCCAGCACATGTAAGTATACATCCATGAACCATGAAAATGATGAATATCATAATGGAACTCAGACACTATACTGCACAATTAATCAAGCGCACAAGTGGCATGTTGAGGAGCATGGGTTATAAATGGACTCCTCACTCAGTTATTCTTCTGGAGCTGCCTAGTCAGCAGGAACAGAGGAGTTCACAAGTCTAACTGCTGCACCCAATTCTTTCCTCTTTTCAGTGCAATGTGACAAGAGTCCGGTTAAAAAAGGGATTTGAAAAGGGGGGGGGGGGGTGTAAATGGCATAGAAAGCACTTTTCCTGGAAGGTACTCAATGCCTGGAGAGGGTTTAAAAAAAAAAAAAAAAAAAAAAAAAAAAAAAAAAAACAGTTCACTGAAAAGACCACCTTTATTTTGGCTCTCAGAAAAAAAAAAAATCTCCAAGTGAGCTGCTCTCTCAGTTTCTTTTTCCTCTCTCTCTCTCTCTCTCTCTCTCCTTCCTTTTTTCCTCTCCCAGGGCTTCCATGCTGCAGAGAGCAGGCTGGTATTTTTAGAACACAGACCATTTCTTAACCCACTGCCCATCAGTGCTGCTACTACTTCCCTGAGCTTTCGTTGGGGGAGGGGGGGTGAACAGGAGAGGACAAATCAAAACACAAGACAGAGGTACAGCATGTTAGACGGAGATTAGGATATAATGCCTCCTTTCTCTTTCCATTCACTCTCTTTTTTTAAAATGCCCACAGAGACATCTGGACGGCAGGTGAGCGTCTTACCATCCACGGATCCAAACTCCTTCTCGTGGGCCCGCGTCAGGATCTCCTTGTACAGGACCTCGGCCTCCTTGTACTTGCCCTGCTTGAGAAAGCATGAGGCCTAGAGAGAGAGAGAGAGAGAGAGAGAGAGAGAGAGAGAGAGAGAGAGAGAGAGAGAGAGAGAGAGAGAGAGAGAGAGAGAGATATAGATAGATAGATAGATAGATAGATAGAGATGGAACAGGTGAAAATTGACAGAATGAGCAGAAGGAAAAAAAAAAAACACATGGAACATTGAGCAAAGGATGAACTCCAGAAAAGGATTGAACAGACAGAATCAAACAGAAGACGCAATGTAAGAACGTCACTAAAGAAGGTATGAAATAGTGAAAAGAAAGCCATAAAATAAAAATAAATAAATAAATAAATAAATAAAAGGACCAAGAGTAACTCTGAAGGTCATTTCAATGGTATCTTTGGGAGTGAGTAGGCGTTGCATTCAAGTGAGAAAGGAAGGCATATTGGCATATCTGTGGATCAGCTGAGTACATTGCTTCACGGACAAACACTCAGAGGTGTGTGGGAAGATGGGACTCAACTCAATAGAGGTGCACGCACACTGGCAAAGACAAAAGCTCAGGTGGCCTTCGGCTGAACGCGTCTTTACAGCTTCATAAAACAGCCAAGCTCGGTTAACGCCAGCGTTTGCCTTCATGAAAGAAGGATTCACAGAAGAGTCATATCCACAGATAAACAAAGGACAGGATTTGATTAGTTTTTAAGACTGTTTGATGACGCTTCCCTGTCTGTGAGACATAACTCATACCACCGTTGGGCCTTTGGTAAATAACCTTAGCTTTACACAAACCGAAGACAATTTCAAATTCTGCGGTGCTGCTGTTTTTTTAAATCAATTTTATGAGCATTCTGCCTTCAGCAAATTGCAAAGGGATTTGATTATGTGACAGTCCTTTGGGAGTGCAATGGCCTGCCAAGCAAAGCAAAAATACACACACACAGGGACATACTATGTGACAGTCCTTTGGGAGTGCAAAGGCCTGCCAAGCAAAGCAAAAATACACACACACACAGAGACATACACAAACAAAAAAACACACACACACACACACACACACACACGCACACACACACACACACATAGAGACATACACAAACAAAAACACACACACACAAGGGTGTGGCATACATGAGGAATTTTTATCACTTTTATCAGCCTCGGGCTGTTTGCATAAACAACAAAGCCTAAGTGTGATGCTCCCCCAGCCACTCCCTTCCTGCCTCTGCCCAGTGCTCACCAGGTTGTTCTTGGTCTTGGCCACGTTCGGGTCGTCGGGGCCCAGGCGGCGCTCGTAGATCTCCAGGGCGCGCACATAGTAGTACTCCACCTCCTCGTACTTGCCCTGGTTCTGGCACAGTAGGGCCAGGTTGTTCAGCTGCTTGGCCACATCTGGGTGGTCCATCCCCAGGACCTGACACACAGAAGAGATGCTATCAAATATAATAATACTGAACAAAGAAATTACTTTTTAAAAGTAGCAGGATCTGTATCAGTGGGGACCAGGGAACAAAGTAAGACTGCTTTTATCTTGACAAAAACAAAAACTGTTTTGTTTTTCTGTTATCATTCTGCTCAAATCAGCATTCATGATTCATAATCATTTGAGACTTATGTTCCCTCTGGTTCCTCTCTCAAAGAAACTCACTGAATATTCAATACCCCAAATGCAGCATGATGCTAACTTGATCAGAATTTGCATCTCCAAAGTACACCCATCGCTAGGCATTTATGCGCACCTAATATGGGTTGATGTTTCTTTCACTGAACTCTGGCACAGCAACCAATAAGTTAACATTCTCCTGGAAGGCTGGGTGAACAGAGCTCAAAGCAGACATGATCTTCTAATGCCCAAATCAATGGCAGACCCTGGCGAGCGAGACCAATCTCTGTACTGCGAGTCCTTGGTGCACTCTCTCCCTCTCGCCTCTTCCCCCCCCAGAGTGGCGTGTTCACAATGCCAGACCTCCATTTGCAGAGAGCAGTCGGAAGCGTTATCAATTGTTATTAGAGCGATCGATTAATCCCTCTAATTCTCCACCGGACAAGGAAATGCCTTCTCTAGGGGAATCATGGCGTACAATGACAGCCATTAAAATCCCCTAGCCACCGATTTCAACAAAACAAAACAACGCAATAACAATAAAAAATAAATTAAAAAAAATAACGCAATATTCTGAGATGGCTGCTAGAACGAGTATTGACCCCCTAAGAGAGAAATTATAGAACTTCAAAATTACTTTGCTCAAAATAACATCTAAATACCTCAGAATCCCAATGTGTTTTCACTTTGCATCTCTGGAAAGAATCAGCACTGCTGCTGAGAATAGGGGTTCCCAAGGGTAGCATAGAATCAAAGAGAGACCAAGTGCAAAAAGTAAACTAGGAACAAAGTAGCGCAGTACTTGCTAATGGGAGACTGGGAACTGTTTTGAGAAAATCAAAATTTATTTATAAGAGAGTTGAGCTGGGACGGAAACATCTGGAAGACATCAGATATCATACCACACATCTAGGAGTGCATCAGATATCATACTGTGCATCAGATATCATAC
>NC_055972.1:11970754-12095752 GCF_018492685.1 Alosa sapidissima | reverse complement strand
CTTGCCCTGCTTGAGAAAGCATGAGGCCTGGGGAGGGAGAGAGAGAGAGAGAGGAGAGAGAGAGAGAGAGAGAGAGAGAGAGAGAGAGAGAGAGAGAGAGAGAGAGAGAGAGAGAGAGAGAGAGAGAGAGAGAGAGAGAGAGAGAGAGAGAGAGAGAGAGAGAGAGAGAGGTGAAAATTGAAAAATGAGCAGAAGGAAAAAAAAAAAAAACACATGGAACATTGAGCAAAGGATGAACCTCCAGAAAAGGATTGAACAGACATAATCAAACAGAAGACATAATGTAAGAACGTCACTAAAGAAGGTATGAAATAGTGAAAAGAAAGCCATAAAATAAAATAAATAAAATAAATAAAATAAATAAAATAAATAAAATAAATAAATAAATAAATAAAAGGACCAAGAGTAACTCTGAAGGTCATTTTCAATGGTATCTTTGGGAGCGAGTAGGCGTTGCATTCACGTGAGAAAGGAAGGCATATTGGCATATCTGTGGATCAGCTGAGTACATTGCTTCACGGACAAACACTCAGAGGTGTGTGGGAAGATGGGACTCAACTCAATAGAGGTGCACGCACACTGGCAAAGACAAAAGCTCAGGTGGCCTTCGGCTGAACGCGGCTTTACAGCTTCATAAAACAGCCAAGCTCGGCTAACGCCAGCGTTTGCCTTCATGAAAGAAGGATTCACAGAAAAGTCATATCCACAGATAAACAAAGGACAGGATTTGATTAGTTTTTAAGACTGTTTGATGACGCTTCCCTGTCTGTGAGACATAACTCATACCACCGTTGGGCCTTTGGTAAATAACCTTAGCTTTACACAAACCGAAGACAATTTCAAATTCTGCGGTGCTGCTGTTTTTTTAAATCAATTTTATGAGCATTCTGCCATCAGCAAATTGCAAAGGGATTTGATTATGTGACAGTCCTTTGGGAGTGCAATGGCCTGCCAAGCAAAGCAAAAATACACACACACACAGGGACATACTATGTGACAGTCCTTTGGGAGTGCAAAGGCCTGCCAAGCAAAGCAAAAATACACACACAGAGACATACACAAACAAAAAAACACACACACGCACACGCACACGCACACGCACACGCACACATAGAGACATACACAAACAAAAACACACACACACACAAGGGTGTGGCATACATGAGGAATTTTTATCACTTTTATCAGCCTCGGGCTGTTTGCATAAACAACAAAGCCAGTGATGCTCCCCCAGCCACTCCCTTCCTGCCTCTGCTCAGTGCTCACCAGGTTGTTCTTGGTCTTGGCCACGTTCGGGTCGTCGGGGCCCAGGCGGCGCTCGTAGATCTCCAGGGCGCGCACATAGTAGTACTCCACCTCCTCGTACTTGCCCTGGTTCTGGCACAGTAGGGCCAGGTTGTTCAGCTGCTTGGCCACATCTGGGTGGTCCATCCCTAGGACCTGACACACAGAAGAGATGCTATCAAATATAATAATACTGAACAAAGAAATTACTTTTTAAAAGTAGCAGGATCTGTATCAGTGGGGACCAGGGAACAAAGTAAGACTGCTTTTATCTTAACAGAAAAACAAAAGTTTTTGTTTTTGTCATCATTCTGCTCAAATCAGCATTCATGATTCATAATCATTTGAGACTTATGTTCCCTCTGGTTCCTCTCTCAAAGAAACTCACTGAATATTCAATACCCCAAATGCAGCATGATGCTAACTTGATCAGAATTTGCATCTCCAAAGTACACCCATTGCTAGGCATTTATGCGCACCTAATATGGGTTGATGTTTCTTTCACTGAACTCTGGTACAGCAACCAATAAGTTAACATTCTCCTGGAAGGCTGGGTGAACAGAGCTCAAAGCAGACATGATCTTCTAATGCCCAAATCAATGGCAGACCCTGGCGAGCGAGACCAATCTCTGTACTGCGAGTCCTTGGTGCACTCTTTCCCCCTCGCCTCCCCCCCCCCCCAGAGTGGCGTGTTCACAATGCCAGACCTCCATTTGCAGAGAGCAGTCGGAAGCGTTATCAATTGTCATTAGAGCGATCGATTAATCCCTCTAATTCTCCACCGGACAAGGAAATGCCTTCTCTAGGGGAATCATGGCGTACAATGACGGCCATTAAAATCCCCTAGCCACCGATTTCAACAAAACAAAACAACGCAATAACAATAAAAAAAATTAAAAAAAATAACGCAATATTCTGAGATGGCTGCTAGAACGAGTATTGACCCCCTAAGAGAGAAATTATAGAACTTCAAAATTACTTTGCTCAAAATAACATCTAAATACCTCAGAATCCCAATGTGTTTTCACTTTGCATCTCTGGAAAGAATCAGCACTGCTGCTGAGAATAGGGGTTCCCAAGGGTAGCATAGAATCAAAGAGAGACCAAGTGCAAAAAGTAAACTAGGAACAAAGTAGCGCAGTACTTGCTAATGGGAGACTGGGAACTGTTTTGAGAAAATCAAAATTTATTTATAAGAGTTGAGCCGGGACGGAAACATCTGGAAGACATCAGATATCATACCACACATCTAGGAGTGCATCAGATATCATACCACACATCTAGGAGTGCATCAGATATCATACCACACATCTAGGAGTGTATTAGATATCATACCACACATCTAGGAGTGCATCAGATATCATACTGTGCATCAGATATCATACCACACATCTAGGAGTGCATCAGATATCATACCGTGCATCAGATATCATACCACACATCTAGGAGTGCATCAGATATCATACCACACATCTAGGAGAGCATCAGATATCATACCACACATCTAGGAAAGCATCATTCAGACCTCATATCTAGGAGTGCAACCGACCACATATCTAGGAGCAGATTTCTAAGACCGATGTAATAGACCATTTCCATCTGATCCCATTTGGAGAGTTACACCAACATATAAGACCCTGACAACCTAAAACTACTCGTTTCATAGAACTTCTGAAATCAGTGTGATGTCTTGGAGCAGTGGGGTCCAAGAGTGACCAGTCAGACAGAGGTCAGAATGCGAACTGACCTTCTCTCGGATCTCCAGGGCTCTCTTGCAGAGCGGCTCAGCCTCCCTGTACTTCCCCCTCTTCCCGTACAGCACGGCCAGGTTGTTGAGCGTGGCAGCCACCTGAAGTCACCAACACACACACAAACGCACACTTTTGTTTTCACATTGATGTAGTCTGTAGGTGATGTTATACCAGGACCAAAAAACATGGGGTATGAAGGTATAGTTATTGATTTTGTAACATGGTGAATCACAAGAAGTGAAAAGTGACCAATTTAATAAACTGCATATTTTTGTAAAAACTGCTGACAACTTCATTAAGCACGGCTGGTTGATTTACATGGTGATTCTAATGATAAACAAATCTGTGTTTAGACAGGAAGTAATGTTTTCCAAATGAAGTTTTAATATATTCTCCTGGGCCCTAATTTATCTAGGCTTGATGGCTCTGATGGATGAGGCATCATTAAAGTTGGAATCAGAGAAATAAAAACACAGCAGTTGGCTAATGGCAGCCAGTAATGTATCACACCAGTGCTGCCAAGCCTTGAGACATTGAGGGCACGTTATGTGCGCGCGCGTGTGTGTGCGCGCGTGTGTGCGCGCGTGTGTGTGCATGTGTAACTCACAGCAGGATGGTCTTTGCCCAGTGTTTTCTCTCTGATAGACAGGGCATCGTTCAGCAGGTGAGCCGCCTCTTTGTACTTGTTCTGGTCCCTGCAAATGAGAATCCACATGATGAGCTTTTACAGTAGGTCTTCTGCCTTTGCGCTACCCTCTACCATGTATGCCAAGCTAAAATCCACACCAAATGTCTACACACTGCCAAGAAACACGTTTACTTTCCACAGCTGGTGGATGATTTATCCAAAGGGCTTACAGTGTAGGGGATGGTGCATGTTTTATCAGTATACTATCAGTATTTATCAGAAAGGATCCCACCCGCAAGCTGAAATGCTGCTGGCATTACTTCAGCTAAACCACTTTAGCGAAACTTAGCTTACGGCAGAGGCATACAGCATAAACCTAAACCACTCTAGTGAAACTTACAGCTTACAGCAGAGGTTTACCACACGACGCTAAACCTGTTTAGCAAAACTTGGAAACTACAAGAGAAGTTGCAGAAGAAAATAGCTGATAGAGATTTGAGACTAACAGAGACAAAACGGAGGGAAAACGAGCGCGAAGAAATTCCTCGAGATGCCCTCTGATCCAACACCGGCCCGCTCACCTGTAGACCAGGGCCAGGATGTTGAGCATGGTGGCCACGTCGGGGTGGTCGTGGCCGGAGGTCTTCTCCAGGTCCTCCAGGGCCTGCTTGCACAGGGGCACGGCCACCTCGTAGCGGCCCTGTGAGGCGTACTGGATCACCAGGTTGTGGAGGGTGCGCAGGCGCGCAGGGATCTCGTAGCCGCCCTGCTGGGCTGCCGCCACTGCCGCGCTGTGCTGCTGGGGCACTGCAGGAGGGGGTGAGGGGGGAAAAAAAAAAATCACATCCAGGTCAAAGGTCAACTCAAGTAAGGGGCAATAAAGCACCTGATGAAATCAACATCATGTTCATTTATTGCTCTAGCTAAAGCGCTATCCAAAACAGCATGCAAATTAATTCATAATACAATATCCAACTCATTTAGCCAACTGTGATGACACGGATGAGGGAGCGCAAAGCACCAGAAATTCGACAGCACTTTTAACGCTCACCTCCTTGGACGTGCTCCTCCTCGTCATTGGGGAAGAGGTCATCCAGAGAGTCTTTGGGAGTCTCGCCGTCCTTCTCCTCCTGGTCAGAGAGATCACAGTGAGATGGTTGAGACAGACAACTTACTAGACAGCTGGCATCACCATTTCGGAACAAGAAGCCGTCTGACTCACAAAGCAAGGCCAGAAAATCCCAACTAAGGCAAGCATCATGAAAATTCATTAAAGCGCATGCGTAAAAACTAACCGAGGATGAAAGCGCTATCTCTGAACGGTATCTAAACTGCGTGAACCGAGTGTGCTGTGTCTGACATATCTAAATGGGATCTAAATGTTTCACATTTATATTCCGCATCTTCAAAAAGAATCCAAAACGAGGCTGTGCTGTGCAAAAACCCAGCACTTACTTTCCTCTCAGCTTGGTATCTTTTAAAGACCTTAAAATGGCAAAGCTCGGCCAGAGGACGAGTCCCAAAGGATTTTCCCTCTTCCTCTCCGCCCCTCCCTCTCTCTTTCCCTCGCTCCTTCTCTGATGGCTTACTGATGCAGTCTGTAGCTATTACCGTCACCACCCAGCTTGAGCGTCTCCAAAACCAGAAAAAGAGAAGGAAGAGAGGAGAAAACAACGAAGGGAGGGAAGCGAGGGACCAGATAAAAGAGGAGGGGGGTGGGGAAAGAGGGGATAGGTGGAGGGGGGTGGGGGGGTGTAGGATCTAAGATTGCCTCCCAAATCAACGCTCCAACTCTGACTAGGCAGGCTCCAGTAAACATCCCGCAGACTCTTGCCCATTACTAGCCAAGACTTGTCTGTGCTGCCTGCTAAGCTCGTCCCAATTTAAACACTCCTTCCATTGACTGACAAAGCCAATGGCTGGGTGTGCAAATGTACAGCAGCAGGCACACTAAACAAACTCTTGATTCAATCACTGAGATACTGAACTTGCTCAGTGAGGAACAATTCAGAAGGCCTTGAAGAAATTGCTTAATTGCATTAAAATGAAAGGAAGCCGATCCCCCCCCCCGACTTTGTGTACCAAAGCATGGCTAATTTAGTTCTTAAAAAAGCCTGTTTGTGCAAGGGAAGCCCAGTTGTGTAACTGCTCATCAAAATCTTTTGCCATTGTTCGTGAGACATGTGAATTAAGCACAAAGACTGGATGCCTGCGTTTGTATGTGCCTACGTACTCCCTTACCTGGTTCATGAACTCCAGGTTTGTGTTTGTGTATGTGTGTGTGTGTCGTCCTTGTTGTACTTCTTGAGCTGGTACATGAACTCCAGGTTTGTTTGTGTGAGTGTGTGTATACTACTCAATGTGGGTGAGACGTCCTCGTCGTACTTCTTGAGCTGATTCATGAACTCCAGGTTTGTGTGTGTGTGTGTCGTCCTTGTTGTACTTCTTGAACTGGTACATGAACTCCAGGTTTGTTTGTGTGAGTGTGTGTATACTACTCAATGTGGGTGAGACGTCCTCGTCGTACTTCTTGAGCTGATTCATGAACTCCAGGTTTGTGTTTGTGTGTGTGTGTGTGTGTGTCCTACTCACTGTGGGCGAGACGTCCTCGTCGTACTTCTTGAGCTGGTTCATGAACTCCAGGTGCTTCTTCTCCTCCTCCAGCTGGGCCACGTTCTGCTCACTCTTCTGCAGCTTCTGCTGCGTGTTGGCCAGCTCGTCGCGCAGCCACTGGTTCTCCTGGCACAGGCGCCGCACCTGCGCCCGCAGCTTCTGCTTCTCCGACTCCACGGCGTTCAGGTGGTTGGACAGCGCCATCATCACCTGTGCGCCCGTCATCCGAAGGACGGGAAAGGAGAGGGACAGACCAGCGACGTTTAGTGAATGACCGAGAGGAGGACGAGAAACGTATGGAGACAAGAAAAGTGTGTGTGTATACTTTTGGTGTGTCTGTGGGGTGTGTGTGCAAGTGCAGACTCACACACACACACACAGAAACACACACACATACACAGAGTGAGTCACTGGCTGATGGCTCATTACTCAGTTCCTTGTTTCTCTTAAATCATACTGTGCCCAAAAACATGCCCTCTAATAGCTCCCCGAGGATCATGTCTTTAAAAACTTTATTTTGATCTCATGAAGATTAATGGCGAAGTTGATGGGCATCGAAGCAGCAGGGGCGCCCTATTGTCCCCATGGGTGACTCCTTTTCAATAGTGCTGCTCTTCCTCTTTTACAAGCCTGAGGAACACTCTTATCCGCAATAATGAAGCGACACAGTGGGACTCTATTAAGAGACAGTTTCATTCAATATAAAAGAGAGAGACAGAGACAGAGACAGAGAGAGAGACAGAGAGACATACACCAGATACAGTAACAGTACAATACAATAACATACAGACAGAGAGACAGAAACACACACCTGTGCCTCGCCGAGTCCCAGCTCGATCATCTCCACGGACTTGCGCAGCAGGTTGGACTTCTCGTGCACCAGGTTGGCCTCCTCATCCTTCTTGAGGCACTTGATGGTCTCCAGCAGGCTGTGCAGGATGGAGTTGTGCTCGTTCTTCAGCGCCTCCAGGCCCTGGATCACCAGCTTGGTGTTGGAGATGATCTCTTCCTGTGACAGCTTCTCCAGCTTCTCCTCCCGTGGGTACACCATGGTGGACATCGTCTCTACTGGAGGACTGACCTGGACACAGTGGAGAAGAAGCGCTTGAGCCTACAGCATATGGGCCTAAATGATGCCTCCACTACCACTGACCACTGCTGACGTTCACCACCATGCCGAGATGTTCAAAGTGCCTACGGCAACATCAGGGATGGGCAGTGCTGCCTTTCTCTATGGATATTTCCTGATGCAATACAGGTGCAACATGATACATGCTTTTTTTTTTATATATATATATATATATATATATATTCTCTGAGTATTAAATCAGGAAGGTAATATTTTTGAAAGAGAGAATATTTGAGGCCTAATGCAAGAACTCCTCAGTGGAGAGAAATAAATGCAACCTCGGATCTACCAGATGGCAAGTTGAACGCGGATAGCCTGAAGCACACCACCACAGCAATTAACCAAAATTAAACATAAAATCACTTTGAGCACTGTTTGCAAACTGCTGAGGAACTTTTCATTCCATACAGACCCCCAGCCTTCACCAATTAAGCAACTCATAACACCTTCCCTTTGGAGCACGATGTTAGCACACACCCAATAAACAAAACAATCTCCAAGTGTCTGTTTTCATGACATTGTGTCAACACCATGACACTAAAAAAAAGTGATGGATCAGAGCAATGTCTCAAAAGTACATTGGTAGCGATCTTCTGAACAAGCACGTTAGGCGTGAGGTTAGGGGGGCTGCGTCTCATTGATCTGACAGAGCGTGACAAAGCAGCTGAGGGAACTAAACGGCTGTCAGAGCTGGCAAGCATTAGTCACGCCGGAGAGCTGAGGCAGGAGTGGCACTTTTTAGCACCCCGCTGCTAAGATGTGCCGAGGGCGAGGGAGCGCACGCACGCACGCACAAACACACGCGCACACATACGTACGCGCGCACGCACACGCGCGCACACACAGGGGTTCTTAGAGAAGATAAACTTAAATCCTGCTGAGCGTATGACTAATAAGCAGAACAACTTGAGGAGGGTGGGCTGGGGTGACGAAACCACAGAAGGACAGTGAGACAGGAGAAGGAGTGGTCACAAAAACAAACAAACAAACAAACAAACAACAGACACAAAGGAGAGACATAAAGGACACAAAACACGAGAGATGCAGAGGAATGTCGACAGTGCTGAGGGGAGCAGGTGGCTCTTGACACAAGAACCATCCATTCAAGAGGAAGCTAAAGACCGTTACAACCAACCCACAGTGTCATTGAGTACATGGGCATGCAACCATATGGAATACAGCATATGCCACCCTGCTGGAGCTGGGCTATGCCTTCTCTTAGCATGGACTGAGGGTTTTCAACCAGGCTTAAGAGCCATGCAAAGTCATACAAATCACTGCACATTTTTGAACAATCCAATAACACGATTTACTTCCACTACTTTAGGATTTACTCCCCAAATTCCACTTCTCAGCCACAGATCAGATAGAGATCAGAAATGTGTTTGAAAATAAATTATCTGTCACGTGCAGATGATCCTTTAAACGAAATGACTTTTCTCCTGCTAAGAGCAATGAGAAGGAGTGTCTCTTGTATAACCAGATCTGCTCATCTGGATATGTTGTCGTTAACACAGGAAAGCTCACGGCTCACGTCCGGCCATATGCCACTTGAAATTAGCAGCCGTGCCACCTTGCTTACACTTCCAATTAGAGTGGAGTTGGCAAGGCGATGATGTGACTCACGACGCCTTCCGATCAAAACAGCTGACTGGGCACGAGACGACCTTGGTGTCCGTCCTGGTGCCCACCCCACCCAGCCCCCTCTCAGCTGGGCACAGCTGCAGGCCCCTTGCCTGGCAGGAGAAACACAAGCCTCTGCCAAGCAGCACAGGCCCCACATATTTCCATCACTATTGTGCAGACGTGTTTCATAATGTGGAGGAATGATGCAGAGAGAAGAGTGGGGGGGGGGGGGGGGGGAGAGAGGGAGAGAGAGAGAGAGAGAGAGAGAGAGAGAAAAAGAAAAAGCTGGCTGTGAGGACACCCGGGCCTGAGCGCCATCTGTCTCCGAGCCCGTAACGCGCGCGGCAACAGATTTACGAGGGCGCCCGCCACGCCCTCATTCAGCCGAGCGCTTCCACTGTGCTTTTCATCCCGCCGCTGTCGGAAGCGGGCCAAGGACAAGCGCACGGCCGCGAACACACGCACACACACACAAAAGCCACGACGTGCAGGCGAGGTGACAAGCCGTAACTCACTGGACAGGACGCATGGCAGGGCTCTAACCAGCATGGAGGAATGTTTACGCACCACTGACTGGACAGGACAGCTGACCCCCCCCACCCCCCCCGCATGATATTTACTGTCATCTTAAAAACTGATCCTGGGTCAGTTTTTTGAGTGAGTTAATTCATGAATAATGCACTGGATGGCCTTGGAGCCGAATGAAGGGACTGATCAAAAAGGGTTTTAGCGCCAGGCTTCTCCTGAGGGGACTTGGGACACGTAGACGTATTCATTCTTCTTTCCAGCATCCATGCAGTCACAGAATGAAAGCATGAAAAGCAGCTACCTAAATCAAGGCTTAAAATAGCACACAATCATCTGACCGCCGGGGGAACATCCAAACCCCAAGCAATCCCCTGCATCAGACACTCTGTCTGTACTGTGTAGGAGTAAGCAGCAGCAGCAGCAAGCCTAACCCCCTGTAGCACACGGGCTGCAGTATAAGCACAAAGCCCCCGCTGCAAAGCAATAACTGCAACAGTATGGCAGAGGCTTCTGGGTGTGTGTGTGTGTGTGTGTCTGTCTGTGGGGGGCTGCCGAGGCCCGGAGGATGATGGATGGGTCAGGTTTAACGTTCTTGACACCAGCGTCTGAAGACAGTTAGCTAATGACTGGTGGCAAAGCGGTGCATGATGGGAGATGTAGTCAATCTTGTCTGAGCGTAGGGGTATAAAAGAAAGGCATACAACTCCAAGGCTAAAAACACCACCTTCAATCGGTCGGACTGCACAGGTCTTTCAAGAGCACAACAATACAGGACTAAGGGAAGGCAAAAGGCCTACCCAAGGGTACGATTAAACTGCACTGAGGGCATCTAGACAGGGCAAAAATAAACACATAAAAATAATATCCCTGTCACTCATGAGATAATGGGGGCTTTTATATGCTCTTTTGCACTGCAGGCTAGAGAGGCAGACGTGTAAATAAGGCAGCCCCATCGCTCCGTGAGTCATGTACCTCCAGAAAGCATACTCAGGTGCAAGAGGCACTGCTGCGTCATCCAGCAGCTGCTCTTAGCCTCCTGTAGCCCGCAGGGACTGCTGGGGACAGGCCCGGTGGGTGGGGGTAGGGTGGGAGCGGTGACGGTCCCCCGAGGTGACATAAACAACCAGCACTACTGCCGCTTAGCATTTTTATGAGCCGCTAACTTCCAAGGCTGTTGCTGAGCTTCGCCTCTCTCTTTCTTGCCCTTTCTTTCTGGTCCTATCAAAGCAAAACTTTAATTTATGCTCTGGGACACAATTGTCCCCAAGGGGAAAAAAGGAGATGTGGGGGTTGTTGTAAGCCTGTGTGTGTGTGTGTGTGTGTGTGTGTGTGTGTGTGTGTGTGTGTACGGATGCGCATGTGTGAATGAATGTGATCAATCACTCACAATGGGACAAAAAGGTCTAGCGTTCTTGCTCCAGGCCTCTCTAACTACTCTGGAAAGAACGGCATCTGCTCTGGAATTTTACCACACCTTGCATGCACTTAACAAAGGCATCCCTGGACTTGTTCAAGCTTCCAAGATGGATAATCCATAATGACCTGAACAGGATGAGTCACTAGAAAGGGTTAAACCCAAAACCACAGTTGCTCCAGACGAGGTGATGGCTATTTTGCCGGACACTGCTTCTTCTTCCTCCTCCGGTCTCATCGCCACGTCAGATAGCGGCCTACCTAAAGGTCAGTGAGTCAGCAGGCTATAATTGATCCGTCTCACTGTCTCCTGCACTGAGCTCAGATTACAAACACAAACAGCTCACACAAAGCATCTCCATCCACAGTCTCTCTGACCACTTTGCCAAGGCGATACGGTCACTTCAGTGGAAATCTCAACAAAACAAGTCTGAGTTTTGATACGGTCAGTTGAATCTTGGTATCGCCTCTCTCTGTGACAAACTGGTATACTGTATCTGGCACACTGTGGAAAGCTTCTAATCTATGAGAGAACAGAGCTACAGTATGCTCTAGCCTATAATGAGGATATTAGACTGAATTAGGCACAGCTAATCACAAACCCTCCACTTATTCTCTGGCAAATAAGAAGGATGAATTTCCCTATAAAACCTACGTTTACTCTAATTATCTCGATCCGTATAATAATCGTCAGGGCAGAGTTTGTGGTTATATGCAGAGAAACTAGTGAAAATGAGGGCAGAGTCTAAGCCTATTCCAGTCAACCCTGAGTAATTAGGGTCCTGTCAGATACAATACGGTGGGTGAACTTGTGAAGGGGAAGTGTGAAGCATGAGTCTAAGGTTACTTTTCGGGTTCAAATACAGGATCGGAATAAAAAAAAAGTACCACATTAATGTTTAAAAAGGCTTTAAATTATAATGCCAGTCTAGCCCAATTGTGTCTTCAGAAGGGCCACTGAGGGATGCATAGCCTGCTGCTGTATCAGGGGGCTAATTTTCCTCAGTGTTTCTAACTCATTTTCATAGGCTGTTTTGCTGGGAACTCCTCTACGCAAACACCATAATAGATGACCAAATGTTGGATCAAGCGTTCTGACACAGGAATAATTGCTTGCGTAATGCCAGCACATGCTAATAATTGCTTGTGTAATGCCAGCATATGCTTAATTTCAGCGTCATGCAGACAGCTGCATTCAATTGGAGTGTATCCACCTTCATAGCTACGAATTCTCAGTGTTAGCCTCCCCTACCTTACCTGAAGGCACACTGAAGAATATAAAAGGAATATCGTGACTTGTCTGATTCGCCGGAGGGCTGCGCTGATGGGGGGTGGGGGGGCTGGGGGCTTTAATCCAGGCGCCTGTGGGGGATTAGCAGAAAGTCTCTGAGGAGTGCGAGGACTGCTTGGATTAGGGTGCTGTTTGAAGAGGTGACTGGGATGGGGGTTCTATCTGACAACAAACGTCAAAGACGCTGCCGCCACACAGCAGCACATCCCTTTGATCAACACCACTCGCATCCGCACTGCTGCTCTGCAATTAAGCCCTTCTGACATTAAAAAAAAGAGCCTGTTGAAAAATCATGCACTAAAAAAAAAAAAAAAAAAAAAAAAAATTTACTCAGCAATGGTTGACTGGAATAGTGTTGCTTGGGCACAGGCAGGTCCGCAGAGGCCTCAAACTCAGTGCCAATATAAAGAAGAGCACTTATAGCCGCTCACTGCTGCATAATATACTAATATTCTGGGGGGGATTTATGGCAGGTATGGAAGAAAGGGCTGCAGAGGCCATCATTTCGATATTGCACAGATCATATTCCACAGGGGAGGGCTTATAAAGCTGAAGCACAAGTTCAAGCTTTCAAACTCGTAAGAGCCGACACGACAGCCCAACAGACAAAACTAATATTGTTAAAATGCTGTACTGAACTACATGCACGATGTTGGTTATGCCTGTTTATTTGATTAATGCCTAGATAATGTAGATATGGCATCATAAGTATTGCCATATTCTGAGGATGTGGTAAACAAAGCTGCCAGCGACCCTTTTGCATAAAAGATTTCTTGCTTCTGGCGTAGACAGTTAAAGTCGTGCAAAACACGACAAACGTAAAGACTGTGGTGTATGTGTGTGTGTGTGTGTGTTCGAGCGCGTGTGCTTGGTGTGTTGGATATTTGGATATTGGTAGTTGAAAAAAATCCAGAATCTGATTGACCAAACCTACAAGTCATCGGGACTCTTTGGAGGACTTTGTGTTTTTTCTTTTCAGTTTGATCAAATATAATGTACAAACACTACTACACTACAGCACACATAATGTATGTGTACACCCATGTATAACAAAAACCTTGCTCCAAAGGCTACACTGAGGACACAGATTACCCATCAGCATAACTAAATCAGTCTACCAACTAGCAGAAGGCTGGACAGAAGCCAATCAGACAATGCATGAGAAATGTGATTAAAATGGGCCCAATCAGCCCATCAGGGGTCCCCAAGGCAGGCACGTGTTTGGGGAACAAAGGACTCGGGGGACACATAGTTTTGGCAATGGGAGAACACCATACACTCAACAACAACACATCACCACAAATATGGCCCATAACCCTAAATCCACATAGACATCCCTCACAAAAACTAAATGCCACAATGTGTTAGTCTGGCACGACATAGTAGACTTTCTAAACCCAAATCAGTTACTCAGTCAGAGAGCAATTCAAAACATCAAGACTTGCTTACAAAAGCGTAGAAGCCAAGTGACAAGGTACTAGGCAGACTGCGCCATAGGGGAACGACAAAAAACATCACTCACAGGATTAAATCAATAAGTCAATCCAATCTCTCTTCTGCCAATTTTCTCCAAACGCAATTCCTATTCCATGTTACTTTTTAATAGACTCCCATCACACAAAGCGGAGCCACGCTGGGCAGCACCTTAAAGCTGTGTGTCAGCGGACGAGCAGCGCGAGCAGTGGGGAAGTGTTTTGCCTACCTCAGCCTTAGCGGGCGCTCCTCATAGCCCAGCACCAGAGTGCAGGGGAAGGAAACAAACAATGACTCCACCACCGGCGACAAAAATAAAAACACCTAGCGTCACCCCCGAGCAGTTACCGTAGCAACACCGTCCACCGCAGCGCGAGCGTAATCCGACTGCTTTCAGGCGCCGAGGGCACGGCTGAGAGTGTGTGTGTGGATGCGCTGAGAAAACAGGAGAGCAAAGGATGGTAATGAGTGTGTGAGCTGAGTGAGTGTGTGTCTGCGTGCGTGTGTGTGTGTGTGTGTGTGACCTTCCCTCTCTCGGCTCTCGACAACAGCAAACAGCGGAGAGCTGTGGAGTCCTCAGGGATCAACCCCGCCCTCTCAGTATCAAGCGAGAGAGATAGAGAGATAGAGAGAGAGGGAGAGGGAGAGAGAGAGAGAAGGGGGGGATGGGGAAAGTGGCAGAGAGGAAAAGAGTGGGTGGCAGCACATTTAGCAACACAACACAAAGAGGCTTTGCAGCAGACCAGCACAAAAGACTGGGCCAATAAAGAATTGCATCACAGAGGCTTCACACAAAAACACACACACACACACACACAACACCCATCACAGAGGCTTCACACAAAAACACACACACACACACCACCCATCACCAACAGTGCAGCAACCCCCTGCCTTCTCCCCCCAACCCCCACCACCCCCAGTGGTTCTGCTCTCATGTACCAAGCCTACATGCTGGGCAGGGGCATATGCTAAGCGCTCGCTAACTGCTAACTCGCTAACTGCTCCTTGTTGGTGCCCCCCCCAATCCCAATCCTCCCCCACCTTTCTTATGCAGCCCTTGCCACTTAATCTACTAAACCCCTCTTCTACTGCACTTTTTACCCCCCCCCCCCCCCCCCCCCCCCTCCATAAATGCACAAATAGGCTGACACCAGACATAATTTCACTGCATTTCTTACATCCAGTAACTATATGCATGTGACAATACACTTCCTTGTAACAGCCCACCCCACATCTCCCCAGGAGACTCTGGACTCTAGACCTGTCCAGGTACGGATGATGAAGTGAGTGGGGGAGATGGAGGCAGGTGACCTTCATGGTGTACCCCCTGCTGAGGCAGCAGTGATGATGTGTGGACGCGGGGTAAACGATGGAAGCGGAGATAGCGACCGGAACCAGTCACGGACTGTTGACATGGCGACAAATTGCAAATGAGAGATGCACTCTGTGTGAGCTGATCCAGTAACACTCAGTTAGAATGGGCCTACTGTATGAACACATCCCTTAGGTCTCAGTGCAATGCAGGCTATTTATCTGCTGCATGTGGACAACAGCTACATGTTCCAGGGTCATGGGAGTAAAAGAAAGAACAGAGCAGTTTGATACCCCTGAAATCTTCAAAATCGAGAGCTGACCACAGCGATTGTTATGGGGAGGCACTTCTGAAGGTAGGGGAGGGGAGGGGGGGGGGGGGGGGGGGGGGGGTGTCACTTGTGCTTCGGAGGGGCTGGTGGGGGTCTAGGGGCAGGGGGGGCTTATGTAACGGAGCGAGTCCCTGGAGAGCCAGCAGATCTGCAGTTTCACTGCTCTGGGGTACGGCTGCTCAGGGATGGACAGAGATCAGAGAGCCCTCTGTGGGTCGCTGTGCCCGGTTGGCAGCATGACTCCGCTGTGTCAGAGTGTGGTGTGTGGCTGGTGTGCACAGAGCAACATTCTAACAGTGGCTAACAATTTTCTCTCAGTCTATCCATGCCGTCTAACCTCTATCCCTCAGAAGTCACATGAAAACAAATGTTGCTCAGTTCAGCATCCTCATTTACAGAACTGTCTTAATGCACACACACACAGTCTTTCTCTCGAGAAGAACAGGAAACCTGCCGCCTCCTCCTCCTCTCTCCCCCTCTCGTCTCGTCCAAAAAAAACAAACCCGATGCCCCTGGGTGATTTGCTGCATCAACAGAGGTAAGACGAAGTGCAGCCCAGCCCAGCCCAGCCCAGCCCAGCCCTGGCTGCCTTCTAACCGCTGCGGTCTACAACAGCCGAGGAGGAGCAGTCACAGTCCCCCAGCTGCAGCTGCCAGGCTCTCTGTGTAACACACACACGTGTGGGGACATGTGTCTTGAGTAGGAATCCAAAAACATGATCTCATGAAGGAGTAAGCCAAGTTAACATATGAAAAACTGACTGACTGAAGCCAGTGTGTCGTTGTAAGATTGTGTTGTGTCCATAGCTTACTTATGGAGAAAAGATGTAGCCCAAAATGTGCTGCAGTGATGGTTCAATCTAAATAATTTAGGACTGCAGTCTTTGTGCGACCTGACCAATGACTGCATTTCAACCCAAAAGTGCCCAACAACAGACTAACAGGGCGAAAGAGACTACGTGACCGTTTGTGTTTTGTTAGCGACTATCTGGCAGGGCCACTTGCACAACTGCTGAGGGGACAATCCATGCTGTTGGCATCGGTCATCACATATGCTGCTCCAGTCAAGCCCCTCTCCACTCTGGCATTTCCTGCTTCTTTCCTCATGCCAGGAACATCACAGCAACATTGCCCTTCCTCAGGACACTCTGCACTGTGACCCTCTACACCGTACACACACACACAAACACGTTGCAGTGCACTCTCTCCTGTCTGTCTAACTGAGGAAAATGAGGGGAGTATGTGTGAGAGAGAGAGAGAGAGAGAGAGAGAGAGAAGCAGGCTGGTGAAACAGCTGAGAATGGGTGTGGTGGGGGGATGTGACTGGGATGGGACACATGGGCACTCCATCACAGAGGGCTGGCTGCCACTGACCAAGACAGCTGTTTCCTCGTGGAGGGGGGGGGGGGGGGCTGTATTCTCCCTGCTTGCAGTGCTGGAGCTATTTTAACAAAGCTATTTGTACAAAACTCAAATAAAAGTACCTTTAGCAAAGCATGAACTAGCAACAAATAGTCTACCCACAGAGTAGACATTCCATTTCGCTTAATAGTCTAAGTGACAAGTAACAAATGTGACTGGACACCAAGAATAGTTACAAGGATATTTCCACATCAGGCAACTTGTGATGAACCCAAATCAAGAATGTGTGACCTCGAAAGACTCAAAAGGCCTATTTAATTAACCTGTGTAATTTATAGACTGGCCCAGTAGTCTATTCTTGAAAATGGAGCACATTGGCGCATCAGGTATTCAGGATTCCTGCAGTTTACGCAGTTTCATAAATGATATTCAGAAACACAAATTTCAACTTCAACACTCAGTACCCAAAGAGCTACCTATAAGACTTCTGAAACAGTAAGCCACAGGTATCTTCAAGATTCACTTACATTTATGCTATTTGGGAATGCAGCTCAAAAAGCAAATTGTAAAGCATCATACACCGAGTGGGAGTAAATGACATTCAATCATTAGATTGAATGTCATTTACCTCCTGAAGTCATACTGCGCATCAACCATGACCTCATGATAAAAGCCATATTGCAATTGCCATAGCAATAATCAGGAGAGGAACAGGAAGCGGAGAAGTCATCCATCGCCTTCTGGTGGCATAAGCCATCCCCGATACTGCATTAGTAACTAGTAGCGGATGAGGGGTTTAAAGAGTTTAATGAGTGATTAGAGAGCACTGCCCTCGGATTTAGATAAATCCAATTTAGCCAATAAGCACATTCAGCTCTGTCGAATAATGCCCTGCTTGTCCAGAAGACTTTAAACCACCTTCAATCATCTGCAGAAAATGACAAGAATGCTAGTGATATCATTCAATCCTCTGATTGCACAGACCTTCAAACTCCTTTCCAAACAGAGTTCATTTAAACTTTTACATACAATTCATACTGATTACTGAGGATATATGTTGCCTAGCTGAGTTAAGTTATACAAAAAACACCATGGGATCTGTAATTAAAGCTGTACGTGTCAATCCATCAGGACAGTCTAGTTTGACACACAGATTCAAACATTCATACACAAGCCATAAACATTTAACAACTAAAAAACCTTAGACCGCAAAAATAAAAAATAAACCTACATCAATAATGTTCAAATGAGAGTTGACCGTTTACTGATCATGGTAGCAAATGGTATGCAAAACAGCTTTCTCTTCCTAAACTTTGAACGCATTCATGTGATGTATTACCCTACTAAAAAGGTTGACAGATAAGTTGTGCGGCTGAATCACTGTGGGCTGAATGCATAGACAGTAAATGTTGCATCCGACTATTCTTTAACGTCATAATGAGTCAGCGAGCAAATTTTGCAACAAAGTAATATTGGAGTCGTAGCCTATATCAAAACTGCGGGGAACGCAAATACCAGAAGTACAGACACAGTGTAAAATTGCAGTGGTAATTTAATTACCAGAAGTTAACTAGGAGTATTGCTCGCATCACATGGGACGTGAGGTCGCGGTGTGTGCATCAACCTTGTTTGACAGGTTGGGCAGGTCCATGATAGAGGCCTGCCACCCATGCATCAGATTTCGGAAAGCAGTCAGAATATTGCGTCACACCAGTGTATCACACATGTTTAATATTAATTGCAACCATCAATAATCGCGGTTTGGTAAATTCTGGATATGTAATATAGGACTCTAGCCACTAGCAAGATATAACGTCAGCTAGCATAATACCACCGAGCTAGCGTGAGCGGGTGAGCCAAATAAGCATGACATCATACCTCTCAGTATCTTCCCCAGGCGCGGGTTAGGTCGCTATCAGCTTCTTTTCTTTGCAGTAGTTGAACGAGACACACAGATTAAAAATAATAAATATCACATTGCCATCTGGTCACTTCTTTGCAGAAGGCAGCCTGGCTATCCGCGCCGCTACTGCAAGCAAGTAAACTGACTTAACACAATGTGAAACTGTATGCAATCCGGACAGCTCAGCAGCTGGTAGACGCTGAAGTTTAGAACAATTTTCTGGCAAATAAACACCGCAAATCGTTATATAGTTATGTCGTTATAATAACGCCAACACCTGTCTAGTTACTTTCACTAAATAACCGCAAATTCAACAGTATTTTTTAACTCCGCTGTGAGCCCCGTGTCTTCTCCTAAACGGTTGAGCCTCTTTAAATCCAATATGTCCACCAGAGAAAACTAACAAGTCATTGGACCACTTGTACTTCTGACGTCTAGTTCTAGGTGTGGTCTTTATATTTCATGTTATAACAAAAATCTAATTTAGGTAAATTCAACCAAAGTCACGTGAACAGAAATAAATAATTAAAAACTAAATAGATTTTAGATGGAAAATTGCACATTGACATTTGATTCCTCACCGAAATGTTCTGTGATGTTCTCCACAGCACTTGGTGGCACTGCTGAGCGAAATGGTAGAACGCTGCAGTAATCTGTTACGTAGAACGAGCGTGACGTCAGTATTATGCGACGTGCTGTGTTGCTGAATGTGAAGTACTGATGTGAAGGACACGAGAGTGTGAAGTAACGTTATGGATTAAAGTATCAGAAACTACTACGGTAACGGTTATGCATAAATTAGTTGCAAATGCGCAGTGTTATAACATTTCTACAGACTTAGGATTGATGTAAAAAGTAATAGGAGAGATCTAACGATACGTTAACTTGAATCGCATGTCATGTAGCGTGTAGCCTGGCGGCGGCTAGTATGAAATAATGCTTAGGTTAGGTTATCTTGCTTTTTGAGGAACATAACAATGCATACGTTTCCTTCGTTGTCATTGGTTTTTTTATCATTGTATTATTGAGATGCATTGAAACATAATCAATCCTTATGTTGAAATACGTGTTTGACATCAAGAACGTTGTCACATCACAAACTGCAAGTTCACATTAAACTCTTGTAAACAATTGTAGATAGATATACGCCACCTCCATCTGTGTACATGCACTGCAACGTTAAGGATAACGTACTAACATTTTCTGAAGAAGCAATGTGGATTTTTCATTTTGCACTGAGATTCTGTGTAAAAGTGCATTTCCCCCTGATTGATACAGGTTAGAAATTGAAGAGGCCATCGGCAGTTATGGCAGTTTCGGCTCTCTCACGAGCCATGCGCGCGATAACACTGACGGGCGGTTGCAAACAGGTGCCTTCACAGGTCTGTGTTACAAACAGTAATTTGATGTCTTGCCAGTTTACGTCCGCCGATAGTTTCAGCAGAATAACCAGTCTCTTTTCGACCCTGTTATTGTAGGGGCTGCTCTGTAGCAGAGTTGTTGCTGAGAGCAGCAGAGCTCCTGCAGCATCCCTCCTCCCAAGTTTCAACAGTGCAGTGTCTCAATGGCGGGGGTTACTCACAACAGCCTGCCTGGAACAGAACAAGACATACTGGAAAGTAAGGGATAAGTACACCATTCGACCCATTGGCATGAAAAAGACTGGGGGCAGGGACTGGACAGGTACTCCATTTCCTCAAGAATGTTTGCCTCTAAACCGTACATTTAACGGGTTTACCTCAGCATTTCCTAACATAAATTTGATGTGCAACAGGAAAGGTTCGGACACATGGTATTGGAGGTGGCCACAAACAACGACATCGCATTATAGACTTTCAGAGACTGCGATATGAACCTGGGAATGAACCGCAGCCGTTTGAAGAGCGAATCGTTGAAGTTAGATACGATCCATGCAGGTTTGTAGACACAGTAACCCTTGAAATCTGATGCTGACAGTAGCAGCTAACATGTGGAGGTGACAAGAATGTGAGAAATTGAATCATCTGACTAACTTTACCCCATTCTTTCTACAGATCGGCAGATATAGCCTTGGTTGCAGGTGGTAATCGGAAACGCTGGATTATTGCCACAGAGAATATGGAAGTTGGAGACCTCATCAAAACCTCTGGGGTTATTGGCCGTATGGCAGGTAGGCAGATAAACATTTATGTTCAGGCTAATCCCCAAACTTATACCCCAATACAGAGTAGAGAGGACTGTGTTTGTCCTAAGTAAAAGTACATTGTCCATTATGATAGTATAATAATACCATCTGCTTGTGTGTCTCTTCCTGTCAGTCTCAGCCAAGGAGGGGGATGCCCATCCTCTTGGGGCCCTTCCAGTGGGCACCCTGATCAACAACCTGGAACTGTTCCCTGGCAAAGGTGCCAAGGCCATACGCGCAGCAGGTATATCATCTGAAAACAACCAATGTACTGCTAATTGTATGTTTGCTGCTGTCTTGAATCAGCAATAGACAAGTACATAGTCTGTTTTTCAGTTCTGTCCTCAAACTGTAAAAGTTCATGTTTCGGACTGATAACCTTCGAGTTTTTTCCGAGACAGAGATTAGGGTGTGTTCTCATGCCATTTACATTTAAAGTGGAGATTATACTAAAAAGCCAAATCAATATGGGATTACCTTTAATCCTTGCTTTACTAACAAGGTCCTCTTTGTTAATAACGTAGGCACATCTGGAGTGCTTCTACGGAAAGTCAGTGGTACAGCTATTGTGCAACTGCCCTCCAAACATCAGATCCAGGTAAGAGACGTATTCGCCATGACACATTCATAAAACTCACTGGCACCAACATACCCAGAGCTTGTCTTCTATCTCCATACCTGTTCGTCATTGCTAGCCCATTGGTGGTGGGCACACCAGAATGTTTTGAGTTCATAAGGGACAAGGCACATAAGTTGAATATCAGGAACTCTAAGTAAGAGTGTCAGCTAAAAGACAAAGGCTGTATTATAACTTGTGAACCAGTTGTCTGTCCAATTAAATGTACTGTATTGATTCATAACAAACTAACTTATACATAACTTTATTTTCTGTGACAGTGGAATTTCAATTCACCCAATGGTTTTGAGAGTGCTAAAAAAGAGCACATATCCTGTTTTGCTGTTTATGTTATATTGGCATACTAGTACTTGGAGATAGTAGTAGATTTAAAATTAACATATGATGATATGTTTTTTTCCCCCACTGCCAACAGGTTTCGGAGACATGTGTGGCCACTGTAGGGAGGGTATCTAACATAGACCACAACAAACGCATCATCGGCAAGGCTGGGCGTAACCGCTGGCTTGGCATCCGGCCCTCGAGTGGCCTGTGGCAGAGGAAGGGAGGCTGGGCTGGACGAAAGATCAGACCACTGCCACCTATGAAGAGCTACGTCAACCTGCCCTCTGTGTCAGCCCAAACATGAGCATGCCATCCCACAGCACAGACCCTGAACAAACTTGAAGAGACTGTATAATTTGTACTGAAAAACTGAGAGGAAAAAGGGTAATACCATGTCTTCAGGAGGTCTACCACATGGTTTATGTGAGAAAATGTGTGTGAGTTTGCCTTGGCTAGTTACTCTTCACCACTTAATATTGAACAGTGATATCAGTTCAGTGTAAAATTCATCATAAGAATGAAATGAAACTCAGCACATTGTTGATGTATGTGTCAGCTGTACCAGACATGTTAAAGGAAAATAGTCAGTCCTTTACAAGAATACACACATTTAAAGAAGGTTACAAACATTTTTCTTTATTAAACACAATTGCTTTTGTGAGCGCATGGGGGAAAAACAATACAAAATTCCAATATGTATGTACAACTATCATAAAACATGCGAAGGTTAAACCATGTTTTTAGTGGTATGTTTCATTTTTAAAAATACTGTCATATACTTCTATAATTTAAAAGAATATTTGTGCAAAGATGCCTGCTACCATCTCCAAACAAGAGAAGATGGGTTCAGAGACTGAACTTCAATAATCCTTCTGTTTCGATTAACGCCCTTATAACAGGCTATGAAACACAGGTGGGGCCAGGGACTCCTCAATACTTTAGATATTGCTTTAAAGCAACATAACGCCAAAGGTAACATGAGAATACGATGTGCACAGACATTCACTCCAAAGAACTGGAGAGGGGAAAAAAGAAAAACAAATTGTGGCAAACACTTGCTGTTCCAGTATGTCACTTTCCATCACCGAAGTTACTTGTTACTTGATGAATTTGATATCACTTTCCTTACACTAAAGTAACCTTAATTCATATTGCTCAGTTTTAGAATCCGTACCATCTCTCCCCATCTAAAGTCATTTCTTCAAGGATTGTAATTATCCCTGTTGGACCATTCAATCATATAATGGAACTGTCACACAATGCATGGTGTCCCTTTTTGCTAATGTATAAAAACATACACACACTAGGACTGATATACTTTGGGAAGGAACTTTAGATGTTAAGGTCAGCGACTAGTGAATAGTGGTTCTGCTGAGTATGTTAAGATTACCGGTAGCCACAAAAGGCTGGTCACAGACAACATGAGCCTGTGCTTGTTATTGACTCTTACCGGGTTTAGAGTCAATCAAATCTGGTAGTTGGCCAAATATCACCTATCAGTGAAAATGTATACTGTGCATTTACAACACACCAATCTGGAGTGTTTTAGTCCTCCACACTGTCAGATAAGTCAATTATTTGGCATGACAATTAATTGCATGACTAAAGAGCTGAATATGTATAGGTATATAGTTACTTGTGCTTCACAAAAAGAAAAAAAAAACATTTGGGCAGAAGTGCCACACACGGAACACCATTCCAACAAGACCACAAAATAAGAACTGTAAGTAAGCCAAGTGGCTCCTCGTAAGTCACAAACATACAAACTTCACCAAAGTCAAGGACACAACAAACACCCAGTGTGCAGTCTTAAGGGTTTTCTCTGTGTTTTTTTGTCTATTCTCCCTCCCTCCCTTCCTCCCTCCCTCCCTCCAGTCTTACCTCTCCTAATTAATTTTGTGAAGGAACGATAGGAAGATGGTCTCTCCCATTCCTCCATTCTCTTATCATTCCTTCACAAAATGAATTAGAAGGAGGGGCTAAGACTGGAGGGAGGGAGGATAGACAAAAAGATGAGAAAACCCCATAGACTCCACCTGAGACCTACAACAGGAGCACCATCGTGTGGACAACAACGTACATACAAATCAGCAATAAACTTCAGCATGGGCAGTATCATTCACATCTGACTGTGGCCAGCTCACCAGTGTCCTGTTTGTCAAATCATTTCAAAGTTTAAAACACGCCAGTTTCCCCCCTGAAAATACTTTTAAAGAAGTATCTTCCAAAGAACTGACAGCCAATAAGCACAAACACTATGACCACATTTCCAAGTTGCCTCATACACTTTGAGTTTTAAAGGTATTCAGCCTTCGTTTATGAGTGTGTTACTGAGTACTAATGCATGCATTGTCGTTGATACTGTATAAGTTATAAACCCACTTGATAGAATGTGATGTTACAAGTAGAATGCCGCTTTAGTGGAAACCCATCATTTCATATGAGCCTATCAGATGAGCCTGTTTTACATCCTGTGACATGCGGTGCTTGCATTCCTCCATCAATATTTAAGTGATATAGCAATGGCCAGCACATTCCTTTGAAATGGCAGAATCCAGATTTGAAAAGAAAATGCCTTTCCCTTTGCCTCTTCTAATGTGTTGAAATTCTTTACACCACTAGAGGGAGGCATTGTACCTATGAATTGTCAAATGGAATGTAATGGCCTATGCATACACTGTGTCTACTTGTTCAATTTTGCTACGAAGTTTAACTATGGTATAATAGCAAATGACATCAGGTTATACAGATATGACAATCCACATATAATTGCAATTTGATGAGTGGTGAATATGAAGGTTTAAACACTCCCTAAAGCTAAAGCCAAGATTCATTGTGCAAAACTAGTAATGTCCCCATATGAATACTGCATTTAAAGATATACATCTTTCACATGTTGCCCCAGGAAAAATCTGACTGTAACTGGAGACAATATATGATGGATACATAGTGTATTCATACTAAAGGGAATAGTAATTTGGCATTAAGCTTTGAAGTCATTGAACAGACAGATTGAGGTGCTGCAGTGTGTAGGAGGCTACGTTGCGCTTTTCAGGCATGTTTAACCTTCCTGCAGTAAATGGCCTTGCTGCAGTGGCAGGGTGGACTCAGGCTAAAGACATTAAACAGCACAAAATGCCTTCATATAACACATGATTCAGATGGCCACTACTCCTGTATGGCGGGATTCACATTACATGCTTTGTGTCTGAGTTTTGTCTGTTGACCCTGACCGATACCTCAAGTTCTGATTAGTTTTCAAGGGGGATTTTACAGGGATATACTGTATATTTTTCAATTTTAGTTCACAATGTGCTTTAAAAATACAAAAGGCAGGTCAATACATTAGATCTCATATTCAAAAGAAAACAAACAACAAGAAAATTAACAAACATCATTTAAAAATAAAATTCAGGATAAAGGTAGAAAAACAGCGCACTGCATCAAGGTGAAGGAGTCCCTATCTAAATTCACAGCAATATTCCTTATTTTTGAACACCAAACCAACTACACCGACACACACAGCCACATACACACCACTTTCAAGTTCCTTACTTCCTCAGAACGCTCTACTTTCCACTGCGTACATGACAGCGTTACACACAGGATTTCATGGAAATGATAATAATAATAATAGGTGACAAATGGATGAGCAAAAACAAAAACACAAAGTGCAAACACAGCTGCCATCATCTTAAGATGGCCGTTTGTCGAAACTCAAAAATAAACAAAAAAAACTTGTTCTTAGAGGAGGCAGCATGATTCATACATACAAAATATTACTTTATATCTGTCCATATAGTGTAAAAAAAAAAACATAAAAAATAATGAACAGAACAACAATAATAACAATGATGAAAAAAATTGTGTTTCTGACAACACTTTTGCAGCAGCAAAAGGCTTCCATGGGAACCCATTTTACTGTTCCGATGAGTTGGCTTCTCTCCTATCTCCATCGATCCTTTCCCCACTCTCTCTCTCCCTCCCTCTCTCCCTGTGTCTGTCTGTCTGTCCATCTTTCTCTCTCTCTCTCTCTCTCTGAGAGCCCAGGACAGAGTGTGGAGATGCTGGAGGATGTCAGGTAAGGTCACATGGGCTTGCTGTAGCCAAAGAGGCCCACAGGGAAGTGCTTGACGTGGGTGGGCCACTGAGCGGCCAGCTGGAAAAACTTCACGTCGTTCCACTCGACTCCATCAATGGACACTGGACAGCAACAGCACACAGAGGTTAGACTCCCGACTCAGGAATGTTAACACACTTTCATTTAACTTTTCTGAACATTTGAGATTTTACAAAGCATCTCAAAAGGCACTATCCATCTACTGTACGCAAACATCACCTGAAACAAATCCTCAAAACAAAAAAACTCAAAAACTATAAATAATCATTATTTGTAAGCAGAGTGGAAAAAATCAAC
Organism: Alosa sapidissima; assembly: GCF_018492685.1. Lineage (NCBI taxonomy): Eukaryota > Metazoa > Chordata > Actinopteri > Clupeiformes > Clupeidae > Alosa > Alosa sapidissima. Next base: position 12,069,564 of record NC_055972.1, on the reverse strand, counting down.
TGTCAGTGTTAGCTAAACATTTAGAAGTACTGTAACATATGATGTTGATCCTCTTTTATAATCACTATTTGTAATCAGAGTGAAAAATCACCTGTCAGTGTTGGCTAAACAATTAGAGTGACTGTAATGTATGAGGTTGGGGGATTTAGCATTGTAAGTGCTGTACCTCTGAGCATGGTGTGCTGGTGCTTAGCCGTGCAGATCAGCCTGCTGATGCCGTCAATCACCTGGCTCTTGGTGTCCAACTCCTTCTCCTTGGGCTTCTTACTGAGGAAGATCACTGCAGGGAACAAGGGAGTAGAATGAGTGCATGTGAAATGGAGGATTCAAAACAATCCAGTCAGCCATACTCAGTATCAGCAGAATTTGGTCACTTTAACTGCCTTTCCTTCTTCAGTATTACCAGTAAGATGAAAGTATTTGTAAATACTTTACTAACTATACTAATAGTATTTTGCCTTAACCTCATAACATGACGAACGGCACTTTTGCCATTGTTTTAGTGGCCCACTATAGGCGATTACCGACCTAGCAACCTTCTGTGTTCGGGTAGGAATACTTTGTAGCAAAAGACGCATATTTAGTTTGTTTATTATTGTGCTTCTCAACTATAAGGGGAGCAAATCTTCTTCAATGTTACTTTAATATGAAATTTGACTGGATGGCACTTCTGAGTGCTTTGAGGTGATCTGAACCAGAGCTCAGCCTACTTTTTTTTGATCATCTGACCTAGTTTCCGAAAAACTCATGAGTGGAATGTTTCATGTTAGTCACACAAATTAGTTACACACAAATCTGACTGTCACATCAGAATGTACAACCAAGCACGGAGTTACCAAACTGTGCCCAGACTCTAGGACAGGGGTCTCAAACTCCGTGGGCCACTTCCGGCCCGGGTCCGGCTCAATTCCAGAGCTTCGATTCAAGCCCAAATTCGCTGCAAATTCTACTTTCAAGAAGTACTTGTATTACACGCGAGAAATACAAAGAAAATGTACATTTCTTTGTAATGACGTGGAAGCGATGCAGGCCATAGTTTTGCACAAATTGAAGCAGAAATACACCAAATGTTGAAAAAAAGTTCAGAAAGTGTGATAAAGTCTTGGGTCTGTTATTGACCTATTCTGATTCTGAAAGAGAATATCTACTTTTTGGAGATTATGATCGATCATCTATTGACAGTGATAGTCACAGTGCATCCTTGAATGGAGGTGCGTCTTTGCGTGTATATGACAGTGTCCACTAAGCATACCATGCTTATTTTGACCAACATAGCTGGAGGTGCCAGTGGTAATCGTGATGATAGTGCCCGTAATGGACGAGGTACAGACCGCAGGGGTAGTAAAAATAGGGCTCTGAAGAACTACAAAGTCACCCGCGATAGAAACTGATTTGACCAGGCTACTTTATTGTATAGTAGCATAGGGTTTGTGGTTATACTTAGTTTACTATTGTTGGTTTACATTTTACTGTTTTCCTGTTAATTTGTTATGTGGGTGAAATGACAAAAAAGAAAGTAAAACTGCTCAAATATGTTCAACATCCAGTATTTACTGAAAGGTGCATACTTTGAGGTGGTTGCCATCCAGTGACGTCATAATATACAAATTAGATGGGTACATTTACCCCCTTCATAAACTTTAAAGCTCAAAGATTTTTTATTAATATTTATTTTATCATTATTTTATTTATAAGCTTTAAAAGACTTGCTCTTGCACTGTTTGCAGTTTTGTGTTATACAGTATTTGAAATAAAATAAAACACTGCATTTTCAGATATATCCATGTTTTTTTTGCTTGTATTATTCTTGAACACTGACGTGGCCCTCCAATCAGATGACGTTGGCAGCAGTGGCCCCCAGCTCATTTGAGCTTGAGACCCCTGCTCTAGGACAATTTTGTAAGATATTACCACTATGCAGTCCTTTTTCTTAAATATACATTTTGAAATGAATACAACCCAGTAGCCTCAGCTTTATACACAGAACACACAGTACACATGCTGTTCATATAACTATGACACATGTTCTGCTAACACAAAGGTCCACTCCACTACAATCTCCAGTACCTGTCCAACCTATAGAACTTCACTTGACTCATAGAACCTTCACTTGACTCATAGAACCTTCACTTGACTCAGATAACCTTTACTTGTCCCCTGACTCACCCTTCTTGTTCTTCTCCTTGGTGACCACGGTCATGGCCATACCGGGCGGCGGTGTGAGCTCCCCACCACAGGGCAGCCGGCTGACCTGCAGCGAACGGAAGTTGCTCTTGAGCGTGTTCTTGAGGCCCACCTCCCTTTTCTCGCCATCCCGCTTCTTCTCCGGGCCCTGCCATGTCCAGTAGTCCACCTGCAGGCCCATCAGCTCGCCGCCCACGTACGGAGAACTGCGTGCACACACACACACACACACACACACACACGCACACACACACACACAAGCATTCATTCCTTCAGGAAATGTCACAGGGGTGGCATGTATGTCATGGGTGGTTGTCACCCAGGGAATTGAACTATGAAAGAGCAACACTTGGACACTTTCATATGATGTCCACCAGGGGTCAGTGTTGAGTTAGAAATTATGGCTTATTTCCTTGTGCTACACAAAACGATGATCAAAGTTTAAGCTTGCAAAAATTAGACGCAATGGTGGTTTCAGCTACAGCAAGTCCTGCTGCTCTTTCTATGCCATGCCATGCCATAATGGACAATCTCACGGTTTATAACTACTCACAGCTGAACAGCTGTGATTTATAGCACATCCTGAAGATACTCGTACACCACACATGGCTATAGCCAGTACCTTTATTTGGCTCTGGCTATAGCTAGACACAATCCAGCTGTCTACATTTGTCTTAACCCTCAGGGTTGCTATGGATTCTACACAGGCATTTCAACCCCATTTTGATTTGTTACGGTATTTTCTTACCACCTTAAATCCTCAGGATCTGCTTTCCATTTACTAAATCACTTCTGTTAAAGCTTCTACTGGAAAGAGAGAACTTTTGATTAATTTTCTTATGCCAAAATGTATTATCCCTGTAGCCTTACAAATAAGGGAACACTATTTTTTTTGCCTTGATTTGCTTGTTTGACTTCTATGTGGTTTATGTGTGTGATAATACATAGTGTGTGTGTGTGTGTGTGAGTGTGTGTGTGTGTGTGTGTGTGTGTGTGTGTGTGTGTGTGTGTGTGTGTGTGTGTGTGTGTGTGTGTGTGTGTGTATGTGTGTGTTTGTGTGTGTGTTAATGGATGGTAAAACGAGATAATAAACACACCCAGCTCCAGACAGACCGGCTGACACGGAGGGCGAGGGAGGGGGCGTTCCACACATCTCCTTCCCGTGGGGGACAACAAATTGGGGGGACGGAGAAGTGCCCATTGCATCGTCCGAGTCCACTGTGGACAGAGATAGAGAGATAGAGAGAGAGAGAGAAAGAGAGAGAGAGAGAGAGAGAGAGAGAGAGAGAGAGAGGGATGATGATGAGAGAGAGAACACACAGACATGAAATGTCAATACTGTGACTGACCACAGTCATGCTGCACCCCAGATGAGATGTCTGTACTGTGACTGACCACAGACATGCTGCACCCCAGATGAGATGTCTGTACTGTGACTGACCACAGACATGCTGCACCCCAGATGAGATGTCTGTACTGTGACTGAGTCTGACCACAGTAATTTCTAAACTAATGGAAATTAGATGAGTTGAAATAGTAAATTCTAAAACCTTCAGTGGCCAGAAGGGCCTTACAGTACGTGGTCATGGCCAAGTGGTTAAATGTAGGTCGACTACAGCAAAAAGTATAAAATTAGCTTCGAAAAACTAGTGCATGGCTCTATGTCAACCACATGGTCTCTAGACAAACTGTGTCAATCTAAAATGATGTGTAAAAACATGCCCAGACCCACAAACGACTACCACATCCCAAGATGCCATGTGACTACCGGTTTACTTCCTGCCACTTTAGGATTGCATTAATTCTGCCTTCAGTCCCCTGCGCATAGGCACTCACGGCTCTGCCATGCATACCTAGTACTAACATGTAAACATGTGAACAGGCACTCACTTGTCAGTGGAGAGCCATTTGTGTTCTTATTTGTGTTTTGTCTTAAGTAGTGACTCATCCGTCTAATTACTGTCGCCTTGACTGGATTGCGGTGGAATTGCAAATGTGTGCAGGCCTGGTGATGCTTTGTGGATGTCAACACACCGTTGCCATGGAAATTGGCTCAAACCGCTGACATCTACAAGGTTCCAATCAAGATGGATACTGGGACTGAGTTAAACTGAGCCTCAAAGCTGGGCCATGATGGAGGGCTGTAGAAAATACAACTAATCTTTTTTCCCTTTCTCATTTCAGAGTGCTGTGATTCACCCCTTCCATATCCATTTGTCAACCAGTTGGCAGTGGGATTCTAAATTAATCTATCATTCTTATAAAAGTAAGGCACGTGCCTTCTATTTCACATTCAAAGCTGGATGTCAAAATATTGTTATTACGTACTATTTGTTTCCATATTTTCCTCATGCATGAAGCAATTCTACATCAAAATTTCAACCAGAACCACAACGACTCTCATTCCTCTGAAAATCCTATAATAGCCCTTTCCTCCTCTTCCAGGAAACTGTCTCCATCTATACTTCTCCCCCACCAATCCTCTCCAACGAGCAATAGGCGGTTGGATGGAGAGTTTTCCCCTCCAGGTTGAATGCCGTGCTGGAAATAAGAGGCATATTACCTGATGTGGAGAGGCTGTGCTCGACAATGCCTACTTTCACAACCTGTGAGAGAGAAGAGAAGAGAAGAGAGGGTTTTCCACCTGCCTTATTATACACGCATGACACCGCTACTCAGCTTTATTGCACAGATGTCAAGGAGTCAGTTTGAGTTGAGCGTAACCAGGAGGACTTACCCCGATAAATGGCACAAATTTTTGGCAAGAGTCCTCGTCAGGGCTATGATTGGTGAGAGAGAGAGAGAGAGAGAGAGGAGTGAGAGAGAGAGAGAGAGAGAGAGAGAGAGAGAGAGAGAGAGAGAGAGAGAGAGAGAGGTTAGGCAGAGGCATGAGGGAGTGCTTGAGGAGAATATAGTATAAAGGGAATCAACACTCAATGACCCTGGACACAATCAGGATGTCCCATTGTATGAAATGGAACATGGTTGATTGGCTGGGTGAAATGGCACCGTCTTAGGGAGTTGCAATGATAGGGGAACATGGCAAGGGGAATAAACTGTGTTATGGGCACTTCAACTGAGAATAAACTGTGTTATGGGCACTTCAAAGGAAATCTTGTTTACATTTCATGTACGAGAGAGTTGAGCCCTCTTCAAGATTCTTTGATCTCTATAATGCATGTATGTCTATTTAGAACAAGTGGTTCATCATCAAAGCGGGTATGATGATTTGGTCCATAGCCCACTCTGAATGTGAGAGGACATAATTTGCGACATGGCTGCCTAGCCATAGAAAGGGAGGATCTAAAAGGTGTTATCTATGAAAAATAATGCATACATCCATCTCATTCACACATAATCTTCTTTTTGTGAAAGAAATAGCATTAAGCACCTCTTACACACTGAGCCATGGGATTTGCTCAAATCCTGCTGCTATGCAAAAGCAGATTTACATGAAACGCACATATTGCATCTACGTAGCCTTGCCGTGAGCGGTAAGCACTGCATAATATGCCAGCCATATAACTGCTTTGAAAGGAAGCATTAACTCGAATCTAATGCATCTCCCGCTACAAGCATTAGCCGTCAGCGAGTTCAGTTCAAGCTATCGAAATGCAGTTTCCCAGCTTCCTGTAAGTGAGTCAACCATGCGGGAGCGTGTGTGTGTGTGTGTGTGTGTGTGTGTGTGTGTGTGTGTGTGTGTGGGTTTGTGTGATGATGCCCACAGTACTCTTACTGCCACGTTCTGTGCTCTGTGCTCACAGCCAGGGAGCAGATGTAGGTCATCTAGAGGCTGACCCATCACCCCCCCCACCCTACTCCACCTCCGCGTCACTTACTGTACGGAGCACAGCTTTGTGAATGGCTCAGTGCATTTACTGCAAAACACTACCTCCCCTCCCCGCTCTCTCTCCCTCTCTCACACACACTCACACACACACTGGCACTCACACACACATGGTGACTCATGAGCTACCGCCCTGTGGTATTTCATCTATAGGCACCAACAGCACTCCCTCTGCTACTGCAGAGACAAGGACAGCTTGTCTTCTCAGAAGAACTTAGTGTATGAGTCGGCAGGAATCTAGTGTTACTGTAAAGACCTCATCATTTCGATGAATCAGTTTTGGAATGAGCGTGTCAAAACAACACTACTTGCACAAAGCATGCCAATCTGTATATGGATCAAAAGTATCAGAATCCCGCACTGCACTGACATAAAGTACATTGTCAAAGTAACCCAGACCAACATCGTTCAAGCTATAATTCTTGATTGAATGCTGCAGAATGAAAACTTCTCCCATGAAGTAGCAAATAAATGACAGTATATGATCATAACCTCATTATTATCTGTATCACTTCTGTCTGATGAAGCTTCATAGGTTGCTCCAGATGGCTTGTCATAATAAGTAACCTCAATTGGTGATTTAAGCCCTGCCACGCTGTTTTGCTGACACTTAATCCCTCATCAAAGTCTTCCCCTCTGGGCTTTGAACCTGTGAGGGAATTTGCATTGCCATCAATAATCTATTACTCGACTTCACTTGGCTGTATTTTTAGTAGAATTTGTCAGGCGTGTCTTAATAGGGATGTAATGAATAATCAAGCAGAGGATGAGTCACCCCCAAGGGGGAAACCACAGGAGAGGAGAGACAACGAGCAGGCTGGGGAGTTAAAGGCCACGGGACGGACAGGGAGGACCAGGAGACAGAAGGTCAGGACCAGGCAAACGGGCAGGAGGGAGAATGAGTGAGTGGGTATCGCAAGGAAAATAATAAACTTTGATTATAAGTAGGAAATAAAGGAAAAGTAGGAATTAGCGTAATATATACCTGATGTAAAAATCAAAATACAAGCTTCGCTTCCTGGGGTGCAAACAAAAGAGACAAAAGAAAAACAAACACAAACAACAAATGAGGGCAAGAGAGTGTTACTTTGTGAGGCAGTTTTGCAGAAGCCTTTAGTTGATTAGTTGAAGCGGGAGGAAAGAAAGAAAAGGAGAAAGTAAAGGTAGACCATCTCAGAGTGCACTTTAGTAAAAAAAAAACAAGTGTGTGAGAGAGAGAAAGAGAGAGAAAGGGTGAGGGTGGGGAGAGTGGACAGCGGCATAGCTGGGGTGAGGAGGACGCGTTTGAGAGAGAGAGAGCGAGAGAGAGAGAGAGAGAGAGAGAGAGAGCGCGCCGCCCGCCGCTCCTCACCATCGCAGGCCCCTGCCGCGGCCCAGAGTGGAAAGAATCCACTGAGTGATAAATGGAGGCTTAGCTTTCTCCAGTTCCTCTGCAGACAAACACAGGAAAGGGAAAAAGGACTCGCTCTAGCTGACTCCCTTTTCCACACTCACTGGCCTCCAATATTTTGATTCACCAGAGTGATTCATTCCAACAGAATTCGGGCAATTTCGTGTTACTCATACGATTCACATTCGAATACTCTAATTTGCCTGTACGGACCGGCCAATGTGCTCGTAATGGCCCATTCAAACAAATGGGTATTACCAATCAGAGTCGGTTTCGGGGCACTTTTGGAGAGAGAGGAGGTAGTTTCACTGTTTGTTTGAAGTGGAATTTAAACAGTTGCAGTGGACGATGCCAGGATGAGGATGGCCTAAGTCAGCGGAGCCGAGTCGATAAAGCAGTGACTGGGGCGGCTGCCATGTTGTGAGGAGAGGAGAGCAAACGGGGGGAGTCTGGAGAGAACGTTCTGGGGAGTTCTTCGGACTCAATGTGGCTGAAAGGGCCTCTGTCACATTTCCAGCCCTGGAACTGTTTGAGTCAGATATGTTTTAGCACACGCACACACACACATACACGCACACGCACACGCACACACACAGCCTCAGCTGTTCAAATTAAAACGTGCCCTTTACACTCATGAAGGCACACACATACAAAGGCATCAAACCAGAAACAAAACATCCAAATAAAAACATTTCAATAAATCTGAGCATGTGCACACACACTCACATAAAGGATATGCAATCTCTCTCTCGCTCTCTCAAACACCACCTGTGTGTACCTCTTTTGTTTGTAGGTAAGCATGGCCTCTGAGATTGGGAATTGATGGGACACATTGGCACCAGCCAGGTACTGGATAATCCTTCCAGCCACATCAAGATTATCTAATGCACACACACACACACACGAACCAACACACAGACAGAGATACACACATACAGCATAAACATTTACAATTGAATTCCCAATAGACATTATGTTTACAGTAATGAACACTAATGAGGTGCTGTATCTGTGCCTGTGTATTGTAGGCAGTGCTGCCACATGCTACAAGCTAAATGCTGGAACTATGACAGCATTATGTCAGTGGGCTTCTAACCTGACAGGTTGTGCAGGAGAAGAAGGAAGGGGGAGGGAAGGTGCCTGGCACATCTGCTTTGCTCCAAGCCACGACCACAGAGTCAAAGCAACTAGTACTAGCACTAACAAACACACAACAGTGTTCGAGCAGGGTGCTCCAGGCCAACACAGGCACCCACCCCACTCCAGTTAATGAGCACACATGTAGAGTGGACCACACTGTGCACTGCATGCTGTGTAGGTGCGCTGTTTCAGTATGTTTGTGTGAGTGGAAGTGTTTGGTGGTGGTGCATTATAAATATAAAAGAGTAGTGGTCTTGTGCTAGAGGTGTTACTGTAAGACATAAAGTCATACAGTACATGGGACATCGGCTTTAGTTTCATATAATGGATCACAATGAGCTCCCTCTCTGTCCCTTAAGTGTTAGTAGAGTACCTAAGGTCCAGTCCTCTGGAAGGAGGGTCCCTTATACAATGGTTAATGGTCAATGGTTACTATGCTTTCCTTTTTTAAGTCTAATCGGAAGACAGTTGTAGTTAATTTGTATGTATCTTAATATATAGTGGTATCTGCCATGTTGAGTAAGGTTTAGTGCAGTGGTGATGCAGGTTCACTCTGCCAAAGGTTCTAGGCTGGTGCTAAGGTTCCGTAAGAGGGCTTTACCTGTGGAGGGCGGTTCTGGCCTGCAGAAAAGCTCCCTCCACGCCGTGTCCATGAAGATGCTGTTGAACTTGCTGTCCAACGACGCCACATACTTTGCCAACGGATGGGATCCTAAACCAATGGATATCATATCATCAGATATGAAGCTCCTCAAAGAGCTCCATTGTTTTCTTAGGGCAAATACCAACCTCATACTTCAATGGTACCCCCTAGGCCTTCATAGCCACATGCATGAATACAGAAAGCAACAAAAATAGTATTTAGTCTTCGTACCAATGGGGATGACCAGGAAGCGGATGTAGCTGAGCCAATCGGGCGTCTTGTTGGCCAGCTGCTCCACGAAGAAGCGCAGCACCGTGCTGAGGTAGCTCTGGTCTCCTGCCACTGCGACCTTGATGGTGGGCGGCGTCTGGGCATTGCAGTTGCAGCTGTAGGAGACAGAAGAAGTAAAAAAAAAAAAAAAACATTTTAGTCTGACAGACAGAAAAGAAAAGATACGTAGGCCAGACAAATAAACATGCAGAAGGATAGAAAGAGAGAGAGGTGGAGGTTGGGGGCTAGGGACATAGGAAATGTAGCTGTTCAGGTAAGAGACAATAAACATTCAGATCATGAAACATGCTTCACTATGTCTAGACTTAACATCCCTTTAATGGAGGCTTTTGAAGGGCAATTCAAAATAGACACTTGTATAGCTGACTGTATTGCGCGTCTGGATCAGGCCCGTATCTGGGCCGATCACGGGCCGGTGGCTGACCCAGAGTCTCAGCACATTTTTTGGGGGGGAGCCCATCCGATGCTGAGGAGGACGTAAATCCTGTCTCAGAGTCTGGCTGTCCAACCCACGGCTCCCCCAGCCCGTGATCTGGCAGACATAACCCAGGCTGATTCAAGGGGGGGGGGGGGGGGGGGGGGGGGGGTTCCTACGCAGATGGAGGAAGTGCGGGCTGGACTGTTTGACAAGCTGAAGAGAGCGAGAGAAGAGGGATGAGGTGGGTCTGCTCCTTATATGGTCAAAATGTTATGAGATCCTGTAAAGTGCTTTCAGCGATGGAGCCGTGGGCACTGCATCTCAACAGTACTCATGGCAACCTGCCAGTGGGCGTTTCACAAGGTACAGAGAAAACCATCATCTTAAGTGAAGGACCAAGAACAGACTGCACATTGCACAGCCACCATCAAAAGCAGTGAAGAGGGCTGTCGGGTTGTTTGCACAGTGATTGGATCAGAAGTGCTTTGAGTGTGACTTACAATCTCTGGATGCGGGTCACAATGGTGTTGAAGGCAGCCTGCACGTCTGCAGCGGAGCAAGTGGACACAATGGGCCGATTCTGCTTATGCAGGACACCAGCCACATACTGCAGCAGGAAAGAATGAAGGGTGGGAAGAGAGAGAGAGAGAGAGAGAGAGAGAGAGAGAGAGAGAGAGAGGGAGGGAGGGAGGGAGGGAGAGTTACAGTAAATTAATGTGCTTTTTCTTTTTATTTGGTAACACTGTATCTAAAGTGTCATGCTAATAAGGCAACTTTGCATTGAATAGAACTGTTTCACACTACACAACAATGTTTCACACCACAGTACTCCCCACACACACACACACAAACACGCACACACACACACACACACACACACACACACACACACACACACACACACACACACACACACACACACACACACACACACAGACCTGGCCTTGCCAGTCCACTGTGTTAATGAGGATGATGCTCTCGGGAAGGCGCTCGTCTGAGATGAGGATCTGGTTCAGCTGGTCATACACCGACTTCCTGGGTACCTGTGACAGGACATCATTCGTCACATTACCAAACACAGTTCAAAGAAATGTGCCAGGATTGTGGCTCCATGCAGTGCTAATGTACTGGCCACTGAGACCTGCTTCAACATGTACCAACTTCCAAGCTCTTTGAGGATTTGGCTAGATTATGGCTATTGTGGAAGCTTATCACCGAAAGTTTGACACATTGCAAGGGGATTGACAGCATTCCTTAGCTTAGGCTTACTATAACAAGCACTTAGGAAACGACAACAGTCGTATAAATAGTCCAAACAATACCTACAGTGCAAAGTTCAGAACACACGTTATGCACAATCAACTGACATAATACCCATGTTCAGCAGTTTGTTATGTAACAACAAACACACAGAAAAGCCACTCGCTGTCAGCACACTCACTGCCCAACTGGTGTGACCAGCGTTAGTTTGACCCCATGTTTCCACCTCCCCCGAGGCCAGGAACCCTGATGCTGATTCATTATAGCAGTGACCATTGTTCCACCTCAGACAGGCCCGACAGCTTTATCACCCTACCTGGCGGAGGAGCGCTAAACCTGGTGCGTCAGAGGCGGACATGCTTAGTCCGAGTAGGAGGTGTTACTATTCACAGTTTGTTCAGGTAGTGGTGTGTTTATGGGAAACCAGTCTCGTAAACGGTAGCCTTTATGTATAAACCCATAAAACACATTGCTTAAATGAATGATAAAAAAACGAGAGCGCACCATAGATTCCTTGAGAGTTGTCAACTTAGTTGCTGAGAGCTCACGGCAGTGTTTATGGTTTTTGTGTGTGTGTGTGTGTGTGTGTGTGTGTGTGTTTGTGTGTTTGTGTGTGTGTGTGTGTGTGTGTGTGTGTGTGTGTGTGTGTGTGTGTGTGTGTGTGTCCTCTGACCTGTGTGACCAGCCGGGCCTCTGGGGAGCACTCGCTGTCCATGCTGGTGTTCCGCTCGCTCTGGGTGCGCGAGTTCTGCCGGTCCTTCATGGAGGTGCTGCGGGCGCGACGCTGCATGCGGCTCTCCAGTTTACTGCAGGAGATACACACACACACACACAAACATTCAACACCGCACGTTACCTCAGCAACCAAATCAAGGGCATTGAAGTTTTCCTAGCAATGCTGCTCCCTTATTTTTAACTAAATGGGATTTTGTGTGATGTGATAGAATGCATGATTCCCAGCATGAGTAGCCTCTACAAAGCCCCTTAGCTCTTCTAAAATCACTGCAACTTAAGCTTATTGCTTAAGTAAATACAGCTTGAAGAAAAATTGTTCCCTAGGGTTGTCCATGGCTGAAAGGAGCCAAATGTGTGTATCCACACAACACAGAGGGGCTCTATCAAAATGGCATATTTTCTCTCAGAGACTTTTGTACTGGTAGTAAGTTGTCGCTCGTCTGGTTGTACGGAGAGAGGGTCAGTATAAGTGGGCATTTAGTGCACGTTACCTGGGCGACATGTGGTTCTGGGACTCCATCTTGCAGAGTTTGCTCACAGTGTTGGCCAGGCGCTCAGCGTTCACCTCCCAGCTGCTGGTGACCTCCCCAACCACGGGCCCAAAGTCCTCCACATCCACCTCCTGCAGCCACACACACACACACACACACACACATACACAAGAGCCCTGTAAGACCCTGGACCATCATGGACACTCACCCATCACCAAGTATCACCATGTATGCAACTACAGCCATGAAGCACTGATTTCCATGGCAGCCTACATTCCTCAACTCAATCTCACAATGAGGACAGGAAAGCTTATTTTCTCAGCGGATATGTTAATGCTCCAGTTCCATGGACTAATAAGTGGGATTTTTTTTGTTCAGTAGGCACGAAAAACACCAATGTCTGTGTCGACAGGGTGTGAATCTGTCGAGAAACACAGGCGGCCCTCTGCCCCATGAACACATTGTTGCTATGGAGACCCTAATGCTAAGGGTCACAGGGGGTCAAAGAAAGCAGCCCGGCCTATTTCCTGTTCGTCTGAATAATGTAGATGGTTCATGGGGAGACCCGGCATGTCTGCACATCAGGGGAGCTGAGTGCAAGCAAGACGGCGTGTGTGTGTGTGTGTGTGTGTGTGTGTGTGTGTGTGTGTGTGTGTGTGTGTGGTGTCTGCGGGTAACAGAGAGATACGCAAGCCAGAGAACAGATGGCTAGAGCAGAGAGCTCAGATATTACTGCCAGAACAGACGCTGAATCACTCAGAGGAAGAACACTGATTCTACCTGTTCTGACTGTGTGACATTCCTGTCTCCTGTTTCCCACCACGCTCTCTGTCTCTCTCTGTCTTCATTCTACCACTCACTCTAATCTTTAAAGATACATTAACAAACCTATTAAAGCCAAAACAATGAAAGACAGAATTTTGGAATTTTTGTTGTATGCATTAAAATGAAAGAAAGCACAACCTACCCCTGTTGGAGAATCCATGTTGATGTCCTCCTGGTGCCGAGTCCCTGAAGGCTTACACTTTGCCACCGATAACAAGTCAGCACTCTGGAACAATACAAGAAAAGCACCAAGAGCATTGACACAGTCAGCCTGAAGGGGGCGATGTTAGTTTGCAGTCCTCCTACCTCTTCTCACCAGCTGGTGGAAAAACATCCTCTAAGGAGTGCAAAACAAACCACTACACATGTTTAAAATGCAGGTTCGTGCCACCCGCGGTCCATGGTGAAACCTTGCCAAGCCAGGCCGTTGTTTCACAAGCGGTGTGTGTGTGTGTGTGTGTGTGTGTGTATTGGGGTGCAGTGTGTTTTCTGTTTTTGCAACTTCACAGAGACTTCACAGGGGGAGGCAAGGATATAAATATCGGTAGGCCGGGGCGAAGCAGACTGCCTGGCTTTGATGCTCTCACACTTCTCTGAAGACGTGTTTTAACTCAGCACTACCTCTCTCCTCCACTCTCTCTCTCTCCTCTCTCTCCCTCCCTCTTCCACTCTCTCTCTCTTCTCTCTCTCTCTCCCTCCCTCCCTCCCTTTCTCCCAGTCTCCCTTTCCCTTGAGTTAAGGTGACAGGCGCGCACAAACACAGGATACAGCCATGCACCGTGGAGTTCACAACCCAGTTCGCTTTATTACCCATAAACATTCTTTCAGACTTCAGGCAGCGAAATGACAAACAGACCCACTTTCTGGTTTCGGATGCACTTTCATGTACTTCACACAAACACACACACACACACACACACACACACACACACACACACACACACACACACACACACACACACATATATGTTATGGCCTCAGTTAATCAACAGCTGCTTTCGGCATTTGTGTCAAAACATCAAATTGGCCACTTGATCCTTGATGTATCTGTGACCTCAGCTCTTGCCCTTGAGTCCTGAGGAAGCAGTATGTTTTGATCCCCAGCAGATTGGCCGAGTGTGTCTGAACTGCCTGTCGGGGGTGTTGATGGCTGACATGCCTGTGCACGCACACCCTCTCTCAGATGTCCATGAATGACGCTCCAGGGATTCTGAGAGTGCCTGGCATTAACACGGGCTGAACGGACAAGCGGGTAGGAGAGGGGAGGGGTGGGGTGGGCATCTCATGTCAAGCCCTAAAAATACCCGACGGTTTGGGGCGGCCCTGGGAGGGAAGGTGAGACGCCACCTCTGTGACCCTCCCTGCACCCCCTATCACCTCTCCCACACAAACACATATGCTCACACCCACACCCACACAGACAGATACACACTCTTGCCCACAGCAGATAGGAATAGTATGGCTGGGAGCATTGACTCCACTGATACAGAGCATTAAGTCCTCTGATAAAAAGCTAGATGATGTCCATTATGAGCCTTTCCTAACATAGCTATGGCTGCTTGAGAGCTTCCCTCCCTATCATTGAGACACAACAGTGGCAGCTATCACCACCACTGCGATGTTTGGGTAAATGTGGTGCTTGTGACATTGGTACATGATTATTCAATGATTCAATGTTAATAATTTTACAGGCATACAGTATGTGGCTATGCCTGTGCATACATGCCAATAGCATGGGTATAGCTTTACACTGTGTGTGTGTCTCCACCACTGGGTGAGTGAGAGAGGATTATCGTAAGTGACCCACAGTCACTTTATCGTAAGTGACCCACAGAGTGAATGGAAGGCCAATATGGCTGTGCATTCACTCACTCACTCTCCCCTAGCACTGGATCAGGTGAGGTAAGATTAATGAACTCAGTCTGCGAGTCTTAGGGCATAATTCACCGTAAGTGTTGGCATAAGTCAATTACGGGGTGACGCCGTGTATTTCTATAGAGCCGAAGAGGCTGAACGGAGATGAAGTAAGTTGCGAGGTGACAGCATCCCCTTGGGCCAGTGCCAGGCGACGAGGCGCGAAGACAGGAGGAGGAAGAGGAAGAGGAAGAGTAGGTGTTGTTGCCCGAAGGTGAGGAATGGCCACTACAAGAACAGAGTGGACAGGGCTCCTGGCCATCCTCCGGAGGCTTTTTAAGCACTATTCCGAGCACATCTCATTTATTCAAATTCACTATTCATTTTGTTGACACACACTTGGCTGAGGCTTCTGCTCACTCAGTAAGTTCCAGAAACTCTAGAAGCTCCAGAAATATTTCGGTCTCTCGCTCAGACCCTTTCCCGTGTTGTTAAAGCGCCTGAAAACTGAGAAGAGTGAGCAGACGTGAGTGGAGGTGGAGTAACCCGCAGTAAAAATGTGTATCCCCGGCCAAACGCCTGCACGGGCCAAGTGCTGAAAGTATCCATTTAGTCCAGTGTGTCTGTTGTCCATGGCCTTAAGGTGAGTGAATGTGGGTGAAGTAAGGACTGTGCTTTAAAGGTGGTGAGGGGGGGGGGTTTAAACTCACTGCGCAGCTGCGGTCGCGAGGCTGACTCCTCTGGCTGTGCAGGCTGCCGATCTCCGTCTGGGAGCTGGAGTGGGACATGCCCTCAAAAAACGGCCTGAAGGACGAAGGAGAGCGGAGTTAGAGGGAGAGGTTGCGTCGTGCACAGATGTCTACCGATGTTATGTCTCATTTCAATGTGTGTCTGTGTGTGCTTTGAGCAGGTATGACAAAAAACAAAAACTGTGGTTGTTTCAGTGATGCTGTTTTATTCAATATTTAGCCTAAACCCACCAGTGCATACAGTATATTAGGAACACAATTCAAGGTTCAGAGTGCTTGATTGCTAGCCTAGAAATCTAGACGCACCCTAGCGGCGGCAAATTAATTTGCTCAGCCTGTACGTCTAGTATCAAACCATAGGGATTTCTATTGGCTGACGCCGTGGACCTCATCCAATCACAGTGCTCTATTTTGTTAGAGAGTCTTAAGGCGGGCTTAACAGGATAACGACAGTCCTGCGACGGTGAACAACAAGGAAGGTGGCTATGGCGAACGAAGAGCTGTTGTTTGAATCGGCGTTGGCGTCAACTTTGGAGAAGTTGGACTTGTGCTTTTCTTTGAAAGTTGAGCAACACAATGCACTTAAGTCATTCCTTTCGAAGAAGGATGTATTTGCCGTTTTGCCGACCGGATACGGATATGGTCGTAGCGCTGGCATGCCTAGGCAGTTTGAAAGACAATTCTCTGCCCGCCCCTTGGATTAAGCGAGGTGAATGGTTTGATGCCAGACTATACATTTCAATGATATAGGATGGCCCGCCAGGCTACTTGATTGCCTCTTTCGAGGTAATTTAGTAAGAGAGGCATTGTAGCAGGCACTGGGTGATTAAAATGGACCAGCCAGTAAGGTCAGATATTGACTGGACCAGACCTGGAGGGACCTGATCAGCACAAAGATGCATTGATGACAAACCTGTGCTAATTTAGACTAATAACAAAGCTGTTGAGATTTTGACTGAGGAGTTGTGGGTGCGGTGCGGGAGCGTCTTACTTGAGTTTGGGTTTGGGTGTGCTCATGACGCTCTCGTTGTCCTCCATCTCGGGGCCACTGTCGCTCTGGTTGTCCAGGCTGTCGTACAGCAGGTCCAGATCCTCCTCCACCTCCTGGGTCTGGTCCACCGGGTCGGAGTCCAGAACCTGTCCATGAATACAGTTGTCAGAAGACTGTAAAGAATGATCTACATTTACATTTAGCAGACACTTTTACCCGAAGACAATTACAGTATATTACAAGGGCCATTGTCCCCGGAGCAACTCGGAGTTAAGTGCCTTGCTCAGGGGCACAATGGTGGAAGTCAGGAATTGAACCCACAACTTTTCAGGCTACTGTATTCTAGCCCAACTCTTTAACCACGATGCTACCACCGCACAATCTATATATAAAGGTAAACAAGAGACAGGAAGCCCACGCTGTGCCCTAGCCTAGTTTGCTCATGGAGAATGACATTATGGCAGTGTCTCTAAGATTGACACAAACATAATTATCCAAACAGCTTCCAACACAGAGATAAAAGAGGTCATTAGAACAAACGGAACAATGTGTGTCAGAATCATCAAAAAATGAATAATTACTCTATGAACAATTGTGACAAACAAACTTCAACTCGTCTTCTCCACCTGCCTCCTCTTTCCAACTAAACACAATCAATAGCGATCATATCAATCAAAAGTTAAGTTAAGTTAGGGGCACTGATCTGGATACTGGTAATCCCTCACTACTGAGACATGTAGCAAATAGAAAAGCCTTAATTAACTAATGAGAATGATGGGAATTAAAAATTCACTGCAGTTTTCATTTCAACTCAATCCTGCAATATTGTCAGAAGCACATTGAACAAGCAAGAGAGTGGTGACAGAAATGAGCAAATAACTAAATAAATAACTAATATCAACCAAGTGCAATTATAAATTTACCCCTAGGCACAACTTTAATTCTGCCATTCTAATTTGTCACAGACACAGGGATTCAACATACAGTATACTCATTACTGTCACTGCTCTGACCTACATTCTGCGATATATATATGGGCATCCATACGTGCCATATCTTACACAAGCATGCTTCCAAGCTCTCCCTCCTAAACATGTTATGTGTGTCACTCACACACACGCATACTGTGCATTCAAATACATTGACAGAGAAGCTAACAAGTGCACAGTGGACTGTACTGTCTGTATGTCTGTGTGTTCTATGTGAGGGACAATGAGGGACAATTCCAGCATCCCTGGATTAAAGGTCGTGTCACTCTTGAAGAGCATTCATAGTCTACTACGGGCAATTCAGCAGAAGTGAGCGTGACGTCACTTAAACTGGATATGGCTCAGCATAATTAATTGGTTTGATAAACTACACTACAAATTAAAAAAGACATTGCATTAGTACATACTGAAAAGACCTGGATTCCTTTACACACTCACAACCCGTGGCACACGCATACTCCTTCACAATTGCATTGCAGCTGTAGGTCCACACTGATCCAGTGCAATTGTAAAGGCAGCTGAATCATACACCATTATGGCTTTGATAAAAATCAAGCATATGCACAAAACACACACACACACACACACACACACACACACACACACACACACACACACACACACACACACACACACACACACATCCTTCATTCTTGTAGCTGTGCAATGTCTTAAAATGCCACCCAATGGCAAAAAACATATGTGTTCAAAAGCGGGTAAATGTACGAGGAGAAATGTGAAAGGTTATGAAAACAAACAGGGCCATGAGAGGTACGAGCCCTGTATAAGCTGCCGTCTCTGATCCTGCTTTGCCGTAGTATTGGCGAGTGGACCTGAAGCATGGAGGATACTATTTCCAGGCAGCCTGAGCTTCAACTGTCCGCTGGCAGCGAAATCGGCAGCTTACCAATCGGACCATTAAGACCCAGACTTGGCAGAGTGCACAGCAGGCTCTCAAAGGCGGCTTCTCTCTCTCTCTCTCTCTCTCTCTCTCTCTCTCTCTCTCTCTCTCTCTCTCTCTCTCTCTCTCTCTCTCTCTCTCTCTCTCTCTCTCTCTCATGCTCTCCGTGGGGTTGGACGTATTTACATCTGTCAATAGACTGCCCTGCACTCTCCATTGAAAAGATTAAAATGTGTTAACAAGGGGATTGGAGAAATTGACAGAAATCTGCCAAGGAGAATTGTGCCATGGGCAGATTTGACCCCAAGTGTAAAATTCAAACCCAACTGCATGCAATTTCTCTCTCTCTCTCTTTCTCTCTCTTTCTCTCTCTCTCTCTGTCGATCCCTCCCGCCCTATCACACACACACACACACACACACACACACACACAAACATACAGGCAGAGGCATTTCGACACTAAAATACATTCACTGATCATACAAAACGATGAAAACGATACAAATCTTTACTCTGTTTTAAACAAAAATAAATTCAGCCTGACTAATTACTTGCAGCTCTGGCTAGTGCTAACTGCCACTGAGAAAAAGAGAGAGCAGAGCGCTGAACCCATTCAGCTTAAGCACCCATCTGCTTGTCAACTTTCTAGCCCTGAACAAGAACCCGTACATGGGGCGAAGTCCGGTCCCTTAATGTTGCTGCAACACAGCACAATTATGGTCCTGCGCCTACTGGGCCATGACCAAAGCCACAGGAGTTACGCGCAGCCACCATGTGGATGGACAGGCGAGCTAATGAACTCAGGCCGAAATGGAATTAGCAGGCACACAGTAAACAGAGGGTAATGGATTTATTGCTAGGGGCTAACGCTAATGGCATTCATTATTAGTTGTAGGGGACATTAAGGACAAGAGGGGTTTTCCAAAGGGGCCTGTAGATGAATACTGTGTGCGTGCGTGCGTGTGTGTGCGTGTGTGTGTGTCTGTGTGTCAATCCCTATCAACTACTTTGACTTGCCTGCTTTATCTTTTTCTTTAAAGCAACACCAAAGAACTTTCCCTCTGTCGCACGCACGCTATTTGTTTATCCAGCACCGCTTTGCAGATAACGATGTCCACAGACAAGGTAGAATATTTTGCATGACTTATAAAAGCACGATGTATTGCGACATCAGATGCAAGTCAAAATTTGTAGTTTCTTATGTCTCGTTCCATCGAACTACAGATCTGCTACCCGATCTGGCAAACTTACATAGTGCGGTTATAGCCGATAGAGGGCCGCGAAGCGAATGCAGAATTGCCGTTCACCCTGTTACGAGTTGATGAACCACTGAAACAATTTTGGAAACATTATTTTAAGGTATAAAAAACTCTTTGGTGTTGCTTTAAGGTCTTTTCTGAATGATTATAAGGCCTCCTACATGGAGGTTAGTGACAAATAATCTTACTTCCTGAATGACCACAGGGTCACGATGATGATGTACACAAATACTTACCTGAGAATCATCCAATAAGAGAAAAGATAGAGACAGAGTAGAGTTAGAGAGGACGGCCTATCTTTGTCACCACTCTCTTTCATGAAGGCGGGGGAAAACTACTGACAGTGGGTTTGGAGTTGGGGACTTTGCAGTTATGACTCACCTCGTCAGTCACCTTGAACCTCTTGAGTAAGGCCACAAACTTCTGCTTGAAGTTGGGTTGCTGTTGAAGAGGGGAGAGGAACCAGCACAAGCGTTAATTGACTGAGAGGCTGAACAGAGGGAGCTAATTTACCGTGACACATTATAGCTGCGTGAGGGAAAGGGAGGGGTGGGGGCGCTTCAAAGGGCGGCTTCTCTCTCTCTCTCTCTCTCTCTCTCTCTCTCTCTCTCTCTCTCTCTCTCTCTCTCTTTCTCCGCCATTACGAGCGCCTCACCACACTTCCTCCGTGACCGTTGTCACAGCAATTGTGTGCTCCCCCGGATTAGTCATTCACTGCGGCTCTATATAAAGAGCATTTCTTTTTGGTCTCACTTGCAAGCGCCGGGCGCTCCGCTAAGTGCTGCTAACGCTCAGAGAATGCCATCTGAAGTCTCCCCATGGAGACGGCAACCCACACTCTGAGCTTACCTTCCCTCTGCTGTTAATTGATTTCAAAGTCTGCCTCAGTCCCCCATTAAAGGGCATGTTTTTTTTCTGTCTCCTAGAGAGGCGTCTATTTTTAACTTTAAGGTGGAAAACAGGCTGAATTAGGCCTGAAGCTAACTTATGAATGGACGAGGCAGTGCATTAAGTCAGCTGTTCAAAGTCTTGAAAGAATAGTAGGCTATAATAATAAAATCTTGGCAAAACAGATTGTATTGATACTGTCTGTTCTGGTATGCAAATATGAACCTAAATTCTTACTAGGGTTGAAATTTAGTGGCCAGCTGATTATGTGAGCTCACCCTTGTCATCGAGGTTGTTCTGATCATTTTCCTCCGTGACTTCTTCGGCTTCCGTACCTCATCATCCTCATCGTATATGTCCTACAAGTTTTGGAAAGTCATGCATCATATTTTGGCTCTGTATGGTATTACAACTTAATTGTCGACCAGGCTGTGTCTTAATGGGTATCCTACAGTGGCACTGCATGTAAAAGTTTTAATGCAGATTACCTGTCCATGCACCGCATCGTCACTGGCCTCCTGTTCTGAGGAATAACTGTCATCATCCTCCTCAGAATAGTTATCCATATCAGGAGAGCGATCTGTTATAGATACATACACACACACGCACACACACACACACACACACACCACACACACACACACACACACACACACATACACACCACACAGACACACACACACACACACACACACACACACACACACACACCACACAGACACACACACACACACCACACAGACACACACACACACACCACACAGACACCCCCCCCACACACACACACACGCAAACACACAACACACACCACACAGACACACACACAAAGACACACACACACACCCCCCCCCCCCCCACACACACACACACACACACCACCCCCCCCCCCCCCACACACACACACACACACACACACACAGAGAGAGAGAGAGAGAGAGATCAGGTCACTGCTTTTAAGCACACACCTGATGTTTGACCACTGAGCACTGTTGATACTAAACACATCCTGTGGCCTGCTGTTTTGCAACAGCCAGACTGTGTGACCGAGGACAGACACCTGATACCTGCTGCCCCTGCTGCTCGCATTAACTCTTCCCAGACACTTCCATTTATAGCCTGTATGTAGATCCTTGTGCTTGGGTCGCGACTAAAGTTCTTATGGGTGTGTGTGCGTTTGTTTGTGTTTGAGTATGTGAGTGAATGAGACAAGGTGAGAGAGAGAGAGAGATAAAAAGTTATATATATAGAGAGAGAGAGACGGATAGAGAGAGATAGAGAGAGAGAAAGAGAGAGAGGGGGAAAAGTCAGAGTAAGACAGAGACGGCAAAAAAGCAAAGAGTGTGACAGGTGCCCTGACACTAGTCCAACGATCAGCTGGTCAGCTAACACGCTGAGAGAAAGGCAAAACCTGCTGCTGGACTCCAGCAACACAATCAAGAGCTTCCGAATCCAGAGGAGGCCCCATGTCATTAGGAAAAGTGCAGCACAGCATGGAAAAGCTCATTCACTGTGGATCATTTTATGCACATGTAGGGCATCTGCATCAGACATCAAATCCCGCAGATAATCGCACAGACCCCGCAATGAACTCAGCCATGCTTGTGCTTGTCCATCAGAGAAGTGACCGCCTCAAGTACGCAACACATTCTCAAGTATCCTCGAAACTCTCCACTTTAATCTCTTGAGACTGTACTGGACAAATAATCTGCCTCCCACCGAAACAAGTGATCCGATCACTCTAAAAAGAAAGAGTCAGTGAGTACTCTGAATGGGACGCCCACTGCGTCAGGCTGTTTTTGCAGAGAGACTGAAACATGGGTTGGTGATTGCGGGCGTGATGTCCTGAAAGCAGAGACGCGGGGCTGTGTTCCAGTACTGTCCCTGCAGACCTGATGTCTGTGGGATGAAATCAACACATGCAGGTCCTCTGACGCAATGGTTGATGGAGACAGACAGAGAGAGCGAGAGAGCAAGAGAGAGAGAGAGAGAGAGAGAGAGAACATACTGTATGGGAGAGAAGAGGTGGGAGAGACTCAAATCTGGTCACAAAATCTGTGTGTTAACAGGAATGTAAATATATGAGCAGATATATGTCAGCATGTACATGATGTTTCTGTAATGTGTAATGTTTCAAATGTTTCAAACTCACACCCATTACAGTAGTGCCACTGAGAAATGTACATTTCTCTTGGATCACATATTGCATGTGCTGCAATACACCCTCTGATCTCCAACTACAGCAAACACATCACACTAATGCATTGAGTTAGACTGTAGGAGAGACAGGGCCATTCAGCAGCCTTCACTCTAAGATTAAGCAGGCTTGTAACAGATGGGTGTCCAATCTGACCAGCAGGAGAAGGAAGGGTGCTAGGACGCTGGGACACACCTGAGGTCTTGGTTTTGGGCCCGGCCTGGCCGCTGCTATCCTCGTGGTCGATCGGCTGGCTGGACAGAGAGAACACGCTGATCTCGGCCATGCGGGCCGGAGCCTCCTTCACGTTGCTATGGAGACCTAGGATCTGGCCTCCTTCCGTAGGATGCTGCATCACCTGAGTGTGGCAGGAGAGGGAGAGGCTGTGGTCATGGGTAATGTCCTGATGTGTCTATATGTTTTACAGTCACTCAGACACTTGTGTAGTTGATAAATCATGCACAGTCAGGACTACACATCACTTTGGCAAATTGGGGGAGGGAGACAATGTGTCTTTCTGTCCTCTAAGGGACTCAAAGGGTCATCGTCTGAGAAAAAAAAATGCTGTCCTTCCGTTGACTCCATGCTAATAATCCACTCAATTCCCTTTTTGTACTATCAAGTACTATCACATGCATTAGCAACTGACAATTCTTTCATTTGATCACAATCTTTTACCATGGGACGAATACTTATGTAATATAATTGAAGCAGGTATAACTGATATATGAAAATGATTCCATATAAATGTAATTTCTATAAGGGATACAATTACTGGGGAAATGGCTCATTATTAGTCCTGTATAAATGGAGCCTCTGTATCCCCTAATTGTTTATTTGTTAACCAGCCCGTAAAAGGCTCTCCACAATTAACTTTAAAAGATTGTAAAAGTTGCTTATATAGCAGGCCTGCATAAATGAAACTGTGATGTTGGCAATCCTATAAAATGTAAGTACCTCACTGTTTTAGTCTATTTTAGAGCAAATAAAACTAAATCACACAATTGTTCCTTACAATCAATGATGTGATTCACTATGCTATCGTCCCTTGAAATCAATGTTTAAAGAGGGAATAAAACTATGGAGTTAAGCAGCATGCGTATGCTCATTCATTCTTGCTTTAGAGAAGCTTCGCTCCATCTGCATTTTTTCATCATAAAAGATACAATATTGCCTACAAAAGCCATGTGACGTTGATCCAGAAATTCAATTTAACTTTCTTTCCTCTTGAAACAAAAAGAAAAAAAGAAAGCATGTTGTGACACTGGAGCTGTCAGACTAACTTAATGTCAGCTACACCTCCAGGTTTAGAGCGAATCCTTCATTTCGTAGTTGGGCCTGAATTCCACAAGCCTTCAATCACAGCCCAAGCCCCCTGCCTGCAAACTCCCTGACCTAAATACTGTCAGGTGTATAGCTCCAATCCCTCTCTGTCTCTGTCTCTCTCTCTCTTTCTCTCTCTCTTTCTCTCTCTCTCTCTCTCTTTCTCTCTCTCTTTCTCATTTGCTCGTCGCCTCCGGATTGTAGTACACTTTGAATTTAAGAGACTAACTAAGCATTTAATCCAGGGACTGTACATCTCTGCACTAGCAAGGGTACATTGATCACTGACCATGTATGTGCAATGTGCGGTTATTGACAAAGTCCTATTTTAAACAAAAACATGTCTATTGAACCGCCGCTTTTTATTTTTTTAAAGAAAATCCTTTCTGAATATAAATATAAACACATGTGTACACACACACACACACACATACACACACACACACACACACACACAGACACAAAGATCTTGGCGAAAGAAACAGCACATTTGCTGTATGTTTACCCTTCTTATTCGAAGAGACAGTGTTGGTCTTTGGTTTGGACAACATCCCGAGGCTTTAGCACAGTTCACCACAGAAGAACACTGTGTGGTATTCTTTTCCCTCATAAGAAAGACAGCTTACAGTTTCACAGCTTGCTTCCAGCTTTAAAAAACGCCAGCCACTCTGGCACAATAACAAATGGGCAATGCTTTCACTATAGGATTTAAAAGATCAGTGTCTCCATTCCTCTAAAACTGGTAGGCTAATCAAAATCAATAGGTGATGCTTTTGAGTTTAAGTTCCTTTCCCTTTTGAGAGAACTCAAGGAACCTGACAATAGTCTGCCAGCAGGAGCGTACAGTAATTTCCTGTGTATTAGCCGCACTGCAGGACAGTGTTTTATGCCGGTTAAAAAAAAAAAAAAACATATTAGTACCATATTAACTGACGCCGTGTATTAACCCAGAGACTTTCTAATGTGGAGACACAGCACTCAAAAAATACTCTATAGAAATGCATGGGGCTAGTTGTTCACGCCAATATGGCCGTTGTCACATATCCCACCCCTTCCTCGGCAAAACGTCGACATGTGAATACATTGAGCCAATCATATGGTGTGTTGTGAAGACATCGTGCCAATCATGTGTTGTGATCTCGCTGCTGCAGCAAGATTGGTGTCGTGAAGCCTTGCGCACACGCAGTTCGACCCAAAGACTGTGCCCGATGAGTGCCCATAAAACGTTGGTATATGGCCGCCGAGTGGAGGGACTTGCCTAAAAAGACTTTGATTAACCTCATAGCTGAAGAAATTTAGCAAAATCAATGTATAAACCGTGTCTAATAGTTGGGAAATTATGGTAGTTTCCACTGGACTCTTCAGGCCAGAAGAATCGAAAGATGGTGAGATTTGTTTAGTGATGATAACACTGTTATTACGCTGAGGGATTCACTGGCATTGTGATCAAGAACTATTCTGGGCATGGGGGGTGGGAGGGGGGGTGCAGGAGACTCTGCTGTGGTTTCAGAGAATGGAGGAATACCACTGACACGAGATTAGAGATTGAAAGTGCAATGGCAACACCTCCCTACACACACATACACACACATGCATATGCACACATACATTTCTTTCATTAAGACACACACACACACACACACACACACACACACACACACACACACACACACACACACACACACACACACACACACACACAATTCCACACACAGACCAGGTATAATACATGTATACATATTATATAAAAGCACTTTGATTTACAAAGAAAATTGAATTTAAAAGAAAATTGCTGAACAGTTACATATGAAATAGAGTCCAGATGGTCAAAAATCATACACTGCAGTGCACTTTGAGCTTATCATTAATACAATCCCCTAAACCCTCCATTTTAAGAAGCCTCAGCACACTCTGATTCTCAGATACACTAGTTATAAATAATACCAAACATCCTTTGTAAATCTTCAACATTTTACTGTCTCTTACAGCCCAGACAACACCTGTCTCAGGGTAGTGTGATTAATGTGGAATGAATAGTGTATTACAGAATGAGGACATCACAGCAGTTACCACAGTTCCCAGCAACAACAACAACAACAACAACACGTTACATTTATATTGCGCTTTTCTCAACACTCAAAGCGCTTCACATGGAAAGGGGGACCTCACTAACCAACACCAGAATGATTATTACAGAATGATTATTAATGATATTACAGAATGAGGAAGTCACAGCAGTTACCACAGTTTCCCAGCAGCATTTACCGTACATATTTACTGAGGTAGCGTTGCCGCATATCTCACCTCGGCCATGTTGATGACCCCCACCGCAAGTGTCTTATAGCCCAGGATGGTGCGGTTTTTGTAGCGCTTCCGTCTCTGCAGCATGATCTGAAGCCGGTTGGCGTCCCTCTTCAGGAAATGGGGGTACTGCCGAGAACAGATAATCTTCATTAGCAAACAACAGGCCATTACCAGGTGTTTAGTCCAACCATTCAACTGCACCCGCTACTGGGCTTAATTTTACGGGAGGAAAGGACAGTGATTATAGGGCCAAGTAATGGCTGAGATTAGAGAGAGCAAAGTAGAAAACAGAGGGAAACAATTAGGGAGGAAGAAAGAGAGTGAAAGAAGTAAAAGGATGGAGAGAACTGGAGAATTGGAGAAAGATGGGTGAACAACATTCTCTAGTACTCTGCTCCCTGGGTTTCGCACGCAGCCTCTTACCTGTAGGGAGAAGGTGAGCTCCAGGTCCGTCTCCATGAGACCACTGGGGGGGAGGACATACTCATTTGACCGCAGGACACGCTTGGAGCCCTAAAGGCAGAAGAACTCAATACAATTACTGTCTTTACTTCACATCGGATTCCATAATGACATGGATACGGTGCAAAGACTACAGAAATAAACAAAATAGACAGATTAGATAGGAAAGTTACACACAAAGAATTCAATATGGTGTATTTATATCAGATGCATTTCTTTCAACTAACATCCTCCAAAAATATATTTCTCATGGCCTTCTGTGGTAAATTAATCAAAGCTTACACAACAAGGTCTGCTAATCTTTGTCAGTCTTTTTCAGGCTACCCTTTATATCCTGTTGTGCAAGCTTTTCTCAAGAAAGCATCCCTGCTCCCAATAGCCCAGAAGATATGGTCAATTAATTGTCACATAGAGCTGATTAACACTGATCTGACCCCAACACCCCAGGGCAAATGATCCTGCCCCCAAAAAGCAACTTGTTCAGCAACATTTAGCTGGAAGGGAAGTTACTGTAAAGGTCCAGAGTCTATTCGGAAGGCTCTTGATCACAGGACCCGATCCAGCTGGTGCCAGGGCTGCCATTTGACCATGGCCGTGTCCCCAGTTGAACTCTCATTACCGAATTAAGACTAGACAGCTGATTCCCCTCTGCTAACCTTATTAGAGACGTCTGGCTGCTCGCAAGAGCAGCAGCTCGCTAGCGCATCCTGTCTTAAAGAGCTGGCACTTGCCCCCGGAGCGGTGTTTGGTTGTTTTGGATGTTTTGTATCAGCGTTAATGTGGCCTGGTTTCACTTGTGTACGTGAGGAGATGTAAAGGTTGTGCCTTAAGCAGTGACAGAGCACATGATGCCCGGCAGCCTACTAGTCAGAGAATAACTAGATGTACCGCAGAGCGGTACAAAATATGACCGCCGCCCAGTCCAGCACATGTTTTCCACAAAAATAAGTCACGCTGAAAGGCATATATGATTCTAACTGTCTCACTGAATTGCATTATGCACACTCAATTCTCACTAATATCTGCTAGACAACAAGTACCAAAACATGATTAATTCATAGATTTCACATGTAATATACATTTTATACAACCCCACCCCCATCTTGCCTGTTCATAATTCTGAGAAATTCTTGAATTGTGTGCATGTGTGCGTGTACATGTTTATGTTTATGTGTGTGTGGGTGGGTGTGTGTGCGTGCATGTGCATGTGCTTGTGTGTTTGCCTGTGCATGCATGCGTACATATGTCTACTGTGTGAGTATGTGTCATACGTAGGATTACTGTGAATGTTTGTGTGTGCGTGTGTATCTGTTTATGCACATGTGTGCATATGGAATGGGTTTACATGACCCCTGGAGGCAAACATACGCAAAAAATTGGTCATCCTAGGCCCTACGGTTCTCAAGATATTCACAGAAAACTGTGTCTGCCCTACCCTCCTTTCGGGGGGTCCAGTCCAGCGGGGGGGCTACAGATCAAAACAAAAAACGATGGTTCCATGCTATCCATGTGGGGTTACATGCCCACCAAGTTTCGTGTACCCCGGTCTTTCAGTGTCCCGGGAATCCTTGTTGGTGTACGGTCACTAAATGTACACATAAATTATTTTATTGTAAGGCCCCCCATGAACGAAAGTCCACGAAACTTGGCATGCATTCGGAGGGTGTCATAATGATCCTACACTTTCAATTTTATGCAGTTTTGACCATGTCAGCCAGAGATATTGTGATGAAAACACCGAATGTTTTGCTTTTTAATTTTTAACTAGGTGGCGCTATACATGAAATGTGGTAATGGTCCTCCTAAACCCTACGGTTCTCGAGATATTCACAGAAAACTGTGTCTGCCCTACCCTCCTTTCGGGGGGTCCAGTCCAGCGGGGGGGCTACAGATCAAAACGAAAAAAGGAGGTTCCATGCTATCCATGTGGGGTTACATTCCCACCAAGTTTCGTGTACCCCGGTCTTACAGTGTCTGGGAATCCTTGACGGAAATTTGGACATGTGAAAAAAAAAAAGAAAAAAAAAAAAAGAAAAAAAAAAAAAATCTGACTAAACCTATATGTTTAGCTTCGCTGCGCGGCGGTCATAATTAGGAAGAATGGGGCCATTTTGAGTAAGGATCCACACTGAGGTCGAGTGGTTAGGGGGGGAAATGATGCGCAAAACCACCATCAGTCTGCACATCCAAGAGCATCCGCAGGATCTGGTGCTTTCAAATGGTCACACGACCGAGTGCTACTACGCTGTCAGACACGCACGAGTTGAGCTGAGCCGGAGGCAGAGTTTACAGAAAGTACTGTACATGTCCCTGTGTGGGGCAAACAGGGTTTCTGTTGCTCTGTGACTGACAGAGGAGCTGAGGCATCTGATTAGCCTCCACATAAGACCCTTCAGTGTAAACTCTCACAGCTGCCTGAGAGGCAGACAGGGCGGACAAATCGTGCCTGTGGGAGAAGACAGGGTGCCTTCCCAGGAAACCGACACCTTGATTAATGTTACACTAATGACATGTTGTTATGATTACAGTAATACGGTAATATATTCATTTATATATTCAGCCCCAGTGGTGGACGAAGTACACAAATCCTTTACTTGAGTGAAAGTTGAAATGATTCGGCACAGACATAGTCATTCATTGAGCCTTTCTCCTCCATTCAAGGACAAAACCAGCTAATAATTGTTGTATGTAGAAAGAACTAAAAACAAACTAATGTGATATCTTAGATACTTCAAAGTAACCACATCTTTCTCTGTTGAATGCTTTACACTTTCGGACCAAATCAAGATGTTCCCTTTTGTGTTTGATAGTGTCAGATTGTCTATCACTGTCTATCATTTGCTCGATGGCGTCAAGAGGCTAGTTATGGTAACATAAATATTGTGAAAAGGGGTCAACAAGGTACAGTAAATAGTGGATATAACAATAACATAGGTTAGGCAACACCATTATTTAAAGCCTAGAAAATATACATGTAAGTACACATGTATTTGGACAGTCTTTTTTTTTCTTCAGCTGTACTTCAGCTGTCACAAAATGTAGTGGAGTAAAACGTAAGATATTTGGCCTTGAAATGTACTGGAGTAAAAGTAAAAAGTTTAACAAAATTGAAATACTCAAGTAAAGTACAGATACATGAAAAAGCGACTTAAGTAATTGAGTAAATGTACTCAAGTAATGTCCACCACTGTTCAGCCCATATGTGATACAGCATGAACATGCATGCTTTACAGCAACAAACAACAGAGGAACTATTTGTCAATCTGACATATACATACAGTAGGTAATCTAATCTATTCAGGAGCTACAATATATATGCCCATGTGAATGATTGCCCAGAGGGTAAACCACATAGGAGACCTGTATGTTTAACATCAACCGTGGTCTAACTAGAGATACCCAGACACATTAATGAAGAACATTCGGTAACACTTTACTTGACAGTATCGACATAAGAGTGACATGACACTGTCATGACACATGAACCCTAACCCTTATCCTAACCTCTAACCCTAACCCTAACTCTAATCCTAACCCTAAACCTAACCCTAATCATAACCCTAACTTGTTATGACAAAAACCAAATGTCACTTAATAACAGAATCGTTATGTCATAAACGTTTATGACTTGTTTATGACGCGTTCATGACAGTGTCATGTCACTCATGTTATGTCGATACCTTCAAGTAAAGTGTAACCAAACATTCAATAACATTTACAATCCTCGTACTGTTCACTTCACTTCATGTCACCATGCAAATCTCTGTGAAGAACTGTGTGTAATACTATCTAAAGATATTTGAATTAGATTATCTATATGTGTACATGCATATACAAATATGTGAGACAGAGAGAGTCAGAGTGAGAGTGACATCGGGCAAGGGTGGTTTTCGGCTGCGAAATGGTTTAAGCATAGTTTAAGCTGCCAGATCAGCCTAGGACAGCAGGGATCCATCTCTTTTAATGTCCCTCTCTGGGGAGCAGTCTTGCCTTGTTACCAGGCTGGACCTGAGGACTCTGACACTGACAAGACACAAACCAGCTCTTACTAACAACTGCTGGCATATAAATAACATTAATTGTACTGGCGAGTCAGAACAAGTCTATGTGCAAAAATAGATGATGGCAATTACTTTAGTATCCATGGATTGCAACTTTCAGCAATCCCACAGCACTATAATGAGGGATGAGCAATCAAAGCAGAGGCCTTGAATTGATACTGTAGGAGGGGTTATTTTGGATTAATAACAAAGCACAACTTCTAACTCGATATGATCTCTATTTATGAGCTAACGGGTATGAACAATTCAGCACTGCAAATACCACAGCATGTGACCACCTTATCCAGCATAGCTTTCAATGTTTAATCAATATTTAATCAGACATGTATAATTTAATGCTAACTGCACTGCACTGAAACAATGCGGGGAGACAGCTCAAACTGGACACCATCTGGTCTCGAACGGCACACATGACTTTTTACGACTGCAAGCGTAGCCTACATTCTGGGCCCAGAGCATGGAGCTGTACACGCCCGCAGGGCTCTCGCTCTCCAGTCGAGTCAGGTTTACAAACCCAGACGTCATTATGATGTCATAATGGTGCAATGAGACAGCCAATGTCCAAGAGTCATAACTCATGCGGGGACGGGAAGGATTTTCTTTTTTATTATTATTTAAGCTCTTAGGCAAAGCAAAGCAAAGCAGGGAAAGGACCATGCAGGCAGTGCTTAATAGTGTAAAGCTCTACGTGGGGACTCACTCAGAACAGGATGTTCTGCCGAGTAGTGCACATCTTTATCATGAACGTGAGAGCAGGTGATTTGGCCCACTTCACTTTTAAGTGCTTGAAGGATGCCTGAGTGTGTCTGTACCTAAAACACATGGCCTCAGGTCCCTTCTGCTCAGCTGGTGCAAGCAGCAAGACATTATAGAGGGAAATTCTCACTACACATAAACTCAAATTCACTATTGTCTGTCTATGTTTCACCTTATCTCTCTCTCTCTTTCTCTCTCTCTTTCTCTCTCTCTCTCTCTCTCTCTCTCTCTCTCTTTCTATCCTTCTCTTCACTCTCTTTCATTTTAAGGTTGTGTACACTGTCGTGGCCACGACTGCGAGTTGCTCTGGGTCAGGAGCTATGTGTTTTAAAAGTACTGAAAGGATTTGGCAGGAGCAAAGTGTTTCTGAGGTGGAAAATGATGGCTTTCCTGGCAAGAGGGAGAGGGGGAGAAGAGACACACAGCCAAACAGAAGAGAGAAACAGTTAGACAAACAGGAGGGAAGATCCAGATAGAGACACAGTGAGGAGGAGAGGACGAATGCATGGGATCATTACTGTAAACAGCCCCCTCCAACAAGATTCACTTTGTTCACTAATGATTAAGTAACTGGTACTAGATCAGCCCCACATTGCTTAAAGTAACAACAGATTGTGAATTATATGACTTGGGTGCAAATATGTAAACAATTTGCTGTCAAAGGTACTGTAGCTCTCAAACCCATTCCTAATACATAGGATATGGCATTGCTCATCATATCATTTACATAACTCTCTGACTAAAGGGTATGAGGAATATAGCTTATTACTGTGAGATTCTCTCTCTCTCTCTTTTTCTCTCTCTCTCTCTCACACACACACACACACACACACGCTTACTCTCTCTATACCCCGCTCCCTCTCACACTTCTGAGTCTTGGCCGGCGGAACCTGCCGGAAATCGGATTTAATGCTCCAATTCCAGAGCCCAGGCACAGAGAGACAGCTCCCGTACCTCGCAGCCACTTGGCAGAAACAGAAACATTTCATACTATGACAAAAAGTGTGTGTGTGTGTGTGTGAGACAGAGAGAGAGAGAGAGAGAGAGAGAGAGAGAAACAGACAGAGAGAGAGAGAGAGAGAGAGAGAGAGAAACAGACAGAGAGAGAGAGAGAGAGAGAGGAAATGTCATTACATTTGGGCATTTCTGCCTCTGAATCCAGGATGCTTTGGGCTTCAGGACCAAAAGACCACACATGCTTAAACATTTCAATGAAATATTCAGTCCTCTTGGGGAAATTACTGTGCCACTTACAAGCTCTAAATTGTAGTTGTTAGGATATAAAACATGCAAATCTTGCACAGCAAGAAGAAATTACAGATGATGTAATTGGTGCTGGCACTCTGAGCTGTAACACTGCCTGTCTCCATTTGCAGCACAGGTGGCCCAAGCCTCACCATTGTCCCACCTCATGCCTGTCTGAGGGGCTCCAGATTTGCTCATTCGCACTTGGCGAGCACGTCAGCCGCCACGGGAGGATGAAGGGAGAACTGAGGTGCAGAACTGGGAATAAGTGCTATTTCACTTCCTCTACAGCCATTTTATTACAGATATTCTCCAAGGCCTGACTTGTATAGGTGAGCTGTGTATGCATAATGAAAAAGGCCCTAAGACTTACATGCATACTGTGTATGCTTGTATATACTGCCATCTCTGTACACGTACCCATGCACACACACACACACACACACACACACACACACACACACACACACACACACACAGAGACACACACACACACACACACACACACACACACACACACACACACACACACACAAACACAGTGCAGACCTGGAGTAAACTCATATCTCCCGCTCCTCCTGCTCATAACAAACTCTTGACCCCAGTGAAGGAACGATGAGGTCTGCTTAAGCAAAATACCATAACACTGCCTTGTTTAAGTAGGGGGGATCAGGTCAAGATCGGGTCCTCTATCCTACGCAACCAGGGGCTGAAACGACATTTTCCCACTGTGTCACAACAACAGCACAATATCCAGAGTCAGCATCAGAGTCAGACTCTCGCACACACAATAGGGAGGAAAATACGCCAGGGGCTGCAGGGGATTTGTCAAATGTTACGTGTGGTAAACATAGCATTTGTTGGTTGAACTTTTGTTTTTCTGACCATGGGGGATTACCAAAGAAATTGGTGCAGCTCTTGTCCTGGAAAATAGATTACATGGGAGCATGGGAAGGGATTATTTTTACAAGTGGGCGGATATTTGGTAAGTCGAGGAGTTCAATATTTCAGGGGGTAGAAGCATCCCGCAGAACAGATGAGGCCGAGATTGTCACGAGCACAACAATGTGCATATCCCATAACTGACAACACAAGCCGGACATGTACTGTACTAATGGTCCAAGATTGTGAAGTGGCATTACCTTGTTGATCAGGCCTGAAAAAGCATGTAGCTCAATTTATGTAACAGTAATAATTGCCTTGATCCTTGGCTGTGCTGGCATCTGCTATGTGTGTGTGTGTGTGTGTGTGTGTGTGTGTGTGTGTGTGTGTGTG
The DNA here is from genome assembly GCF_018492685.1 of Alosa sapidissima. Classification (NCBI taxonomy): domain Eukaryota; kingdom Metazoa; phylum Chordata; class Actinopteri; order Clupeiformes; family Clupeidae; genus Alosa; species Alosa sapidissima. The sequence continues at coordinate 12,035,089 of NC_055972.1, read as the reverse complement.
TGTGTGTGTGTGTGTGTGTGTGTGTGTGTGTGCAGCCTGCAGGGGATGGGTCAAGCTCCCTGTGTGTGTGTGTGTGTGTGTGTGTGTGTGTGTGTGTGTGTGTGTGTGTGTGTGTGTGTACCACCTGCAGGGGATGGGTCAAGCTCCCTGTGCTCCAGGAAACCCAGCACTGGCAAGCTACAGAGTGAACTTTACTCAACCATCAGTAGCCTTAAGATCCCTCAGGGCACGCACAGGAACAAGCTGCAGTGTGTCTACTGTATGTGTGTGTGTGTGTGTGTGTGTGTGTGTGTGTGTGTGTGTGTATGTGTTTGTGCATGTGCGAGAATGGCTGTGTTTTTTGGAGTATGCTTTTGGCTGCATTAGCAAACCTAGCATCAGCCACTGAAATAAATAGTTCTCCAGTCTCTCTCCAGTTCTACATAATACCTCTATAAAATCAGCACATATTGATCACTTCATCACTTAATCACTTTGGTTTTTCATGGCACTGCTAGAAACCTTATTGGATTCACTTTCACACCCCCCCCCCCCCCAGCAGGATGATGTGTTGCGGTATTTGCCACTCAATTAACGTGACAAACGCACACCTAATGCTACACTGACCCACGAGTGCTTTCCGCGAAGAAGTATATCCGGAGTTGAGTTGACTCACTCTGTCTGCGACCAGCTTATTGATGGGCTTTTTACGGCATATCGGCTCGGTCTGATCTACGACGCTTTCCAGGCAGGACATCATGGCTTTATAGGTTTGTTAAGGACTAGTCTGACTAATAAACTATAAAATCATCTTCATAGAGAATCCCGAGAGTAGTGCATTATGCTTGACACATAGTTTCCTTCTATATTAGGAGTTAGCCTAATATGAAAGCACTGTTGGCACATATCATTGTTAGGGCTATGCTCAGGTAAGTTATTGCTCAGTTAAGTTACAGGTAGTGCTAGTTTAAGCATCGCTTACCTGTATTTTGACTGCAATGACAACAGAGTTGAGCTCTTTGTCCAGTTCTCTGAGGACAATCAGCTTTTTAAGTGTAAGACTGCAGAGCCTGTGAGTAAAAGAAAAAGATGAGAGAGAGAGAGGAAGAGAGAGAGAGGAAGAGAGAGAGAGAGAGGAAGAGAGAGAGAGGGAGACATTAGTGATACAGTACCCCATTTCCTGTATTCACACCACTATGATCTCATGACATCCATACATTCAAAGTGCATCCAGACATCTGGAAAAATCTGCACCACAACCCTAGATTCCAATCCCTTCAGGGTATTATGGGAGATTTTAAAATATGAATACATTTCACCTCTATTTCACCCTCACTCTCTCTCTCCCACCCACACTCCCTCTGTTTCTCAGTTTGTGACAGTGTGTCCGTGCCTCTGAGATGAAAGCAAGCCATGGCACATGCAGTTCAACACATTTAAAGGGAAACCTGAGAGTGGAATGAGCTGTGGGACCGTAGCGGATTCCAACAAATGCATGTTAGATTTTTTCAAAAAACAAATCCTGCAGAATTTCAACAGAATGTATTCTGTACCTGGCTGCCGGTAAATAAACCACCTATCACTCTTCCGAAGGCTCTAAAGGAACTCAGGAAGGAAATAGTTCTCACTTCCTTAGTATTGTACTTTGTGTTGTGATGCTTCTGCTTTAGAGGTTAGCCCATGGTGTATCATAATGAACTCGACACTCAGAGCAGAGTCAAAGCATTTGAACCAGTGCAGAAGCCGGTTGGATGAAAAACAATAGAACTATCATTGTTTGTCAGACCATAAACTCTGAGAGATGCACACACACTAACACACACACACACACACACACACACACACACACACAGACACACACACACACACACACACACACACACACGTGATGAAAACATTTGGGTTCAGTGCTCTGTGTGTTCACCCGTAGAGTCAGCCGAGTGTTCAGATCTTGATCTGACAGCCTATAACACAGATCATATTCACAGACGCATCGGCTGTCAGCTCTCCCCCTCGCTTCCTACAGCTGGCTCTCTTACTGGCGAGGGCTGCAATTGTACTTCTGTGCAATCTGCTCAGCCGTAAATAAATCAGCCCCTCTGTCACAAACTGTCTACTGCGCCCTCTGAAATGAAATCAATTTTACACCACTCTTTACAGGGCAGGGTGCCGTCACAATCACAGAGACATCTCTGGGCAGAGCTGTTGTTGAGCGGAGAGCTTTTGTGAGCACTCGAGATAAAACGGAGCAGAATTATAGTGGAGGAGCTTAGCTGGCTATTCTGAGACAGGGCTTTTATGTTTCCAGCTCTTTTCACATGTGAAGACCTGCTTTAGTGAAGTGCTGTTGAAAGACTGTTAGGAGACAATATATGTCTCCTATGCCAGTGTAATGAAATGCGACACTTGCATACACCTACACCTGTACTAATGAACACGCAGCTGTTAAGACACACACACACACACACACACACTGACACACACACACACACACACACACACAAGCACACATGCCTATAACATTTTCTACCTTTTTCCAGACAACCCAAGGACCTCAGATGAAACACTACCTGGCTAACAATCCCCCACCCCCAACCCTCCCCAATCCAAAGCATTTGCCCCACCGCAGAACCATTCTTCGACTTGCTCCATACACCCTTTCATTCCCTCTCCTCTGCTCTCTTCCTTCTAACTGCTGCTTGAGAGAGACGCATGTCCACACACACACACACACACACACACACACACACACACACACACACACACACACACACACACACACACACACATTGAGAGAGAGGACATCGCCCAGCCCACCCTTTTGCTGACTTCGCTCTCCCTGACCCACTTCTCTATTCGCCGCTCGCCTCGCATCACATCACCCGCGACCCCTGGCCACCCAGTCCCTCCTCTCGGAGAAAGAGGAGCACTCCAGGGGTCACAGCCCCGCTCAGCTCCCAAGGAGAAGAACCAGATGAGGGGGGATAGTGAACGGGGGACTGGGGGGGTGCTTGAGGATGGAAGAAGGCTTGACTAAACGTGGCACGTCTCCATTGTCTTAGGGGCTCGATTAACACGCCGGGTCTTCGACACGCTGAATGTCAAATAAGGAAACAGGCTGCTAAATAATGAAGTCGATCAGAGTTAGCAGGCACCGCTAAGGCTGACTAGCTGGCTGACCAGGCGGGTCTGCATGCAGGCTAGATGCAGGCTGGCTGAACTACGCTGATGGCTGTGGGCTGTTATTGCAATTAGGAGAGCACTTCCACCCCTCACAGCTGCCTTCTGAATGCTGGAGAATACAGCTAGTTTCACTGCTGTTACCAGAGTACAAGACCTGGATCTCAACATGATAATCAGAAGACAGGACAAAAAATGATGAGAGTAAGAATGAGAGAGAGAAAGAGAAAGAGAGAGAGAGCGAGAGAGAGAGAGAGAGAAAGAAAGAAGAGCGATATATGCAAGACCTCACTTAATTTCGTCACAGTTCATGCGTTTCGGTTTGATTCTTTTCTTCAGCCCACACAATCGGACTGCTTTCCCTGCAGCTTCATCTGCATTCAGAGGAACAAAGTGAGCGAGCGAGCGAGAGAACATTACGGGGTTCCTGAAAGATGCAAATCCGGCCCACTGGCATGGAGCTCTCCTGGGGGCCTAAGGGGGTGGGGGGTATGGCATGTTTCTTCCCACCATGGAGAAAGAAACACAGACAGACAGTCGAAAAAGAGAGAGGCAGAGACAGCAGAGAGAGAGAGAGAGAAAGAGAGAGAGAAAGAGAGAGAGAGAGTGATAGAGAAAGAGAAAGAGAGAGAGAAAGAAAGGGAGAGAGGGAAATAGCATCAAGGCCATCTGAAACAAAAGGGAAAAACCCAGTAACGTCTACAAATTAATTTCAAATCAGTCCACCCACACTACATTCAGATGTTTTTTCATCTGGATCTGATGTTTTTCTACTGTAGGTCTGGTATGCATTTCCTGCACACAAACACAACATTGCTTTCCCGAAGCTCTGCGTTTCCCTGATTCTCAGACCAATCAGAATCATATCTGCCAAGGGTCTATTGATTTGAAAGGCATTCAATGCAGGTTTTTTTGTCTACTGGGCTCCTACAGTTGCAAAGTATTTGTATTGTACATCGTCTTTGCAAAGTATTTGTATTGTACAGTACATCGTCTTTGCAAAGTATTTGTATTGTACATCGTCTTTGCAAAGTATTTGTATTTTGCGCCGTAAATACCACCCACTGTTACACCTCTCCCACTGGACACGGTCCATGTGGATTTGTTTACAAGTTGAAGGATAGGAACCAGCAAAGATCATCTCTGAAGAGTCATGTCGACTGACAAGGTATTACTTTCATACAAATAGTAGGCTATTGCACAATGGGTGAGCAAAGTTGCAAGGTTGGTTCTCCACAGATAAGTACAGGTACGGCTGTTATATTCAGGTTAAAAAAAAACACTTGGATAGGATGCCTTTAAAGGGTGTTGTAATGTCATGACAGTCTTTCTGATGTAGTCTCTTTTTTTATTGCACTCTATAATTGCACTCCCTCTAATGCTAACTGACCCCCCATCTCTCTCTCTCTCTCTCCCTCACACACACACACACACACACACACACACACACACACACACACATACATACACACACACCCTTTCTCTCTCACCCTCTCCTGTCCTCTCCCCTTTTCACGTCCCTCCTCATAGATCACAAAACAAAAGTCAGTATGAGGGAGTGTGTTTGTTTACCAGCCTTCAAGAGCACAGTCGTGCTCAGACACTGTCTAAGAGGCTACTTGTATCAGATCAATGACAAACCACGGCTTCCTGGAGTGTCCTTTGCTGATCGTGATCAAACACACTCAGCCTGGGACAATCCATTACCCCAGCTTTCTCCTTAAATTATGCACCAAAGCCTCTTCACTAAATGAGGTGAAATCACAAATGCTTTTGGCCGGTTTCTCTCTGAGCTGGGCTGGAGGATGAGCTGAGAGCCTAAAGTAGGAACCATAAAGACGTTCTCATGCCTGTCTCTGTGGCATGTTCGTATCTGTCCTGAAAGCACTAAGCCTCTACTGTATGTCATGGCTTTGCTCTGTCTCCCAGTAGAGAGAAAACTGAAAGAAAAAGAAAAAAAGGAACAAAAAACAGAAAAAAGAAAGTTATTAAAGCAAGAGAGACATTCTCTCCATTCCTGCTCGCCATCTGTATGTGCAGGCTGCCTGCTAGAGGTTTTTACTCTCTTGCCTTTGAACTGACCATGTCCACTCCAACCTCCTTTTTCCCTCCCTCACTTTGATGGTGAGATAGAGTGATAAAGTCTACCACAGGCATAATCTCCCCACACTCCTCTTTTCCCTCCTCCCCTGCCTCTCTCTCTCAGTCGCTTTCCCTCTCATGCTCTGATAGAGGGAAAGGACAAGTCTCCAGAACTCTCCTTTTTATCTCACATTCTGTCTGACAGGCATGGAGATGAAAGCAGATTGCAATGCTGCTGCTTGACTCAGACGCAGCTTCACCACAAAAAGGCACACGCACGCACACACACGTGCACACACACACACACATACACATACACACACGCATGCGCACACACACACACACACACACACACACACACACACACACACACACACACACGCACGCGCACGCACACACTTAGACACACACACACACACACACACACACACACGCACACGCGCGCGCACGCACGCACACACACACACACACGCACACACACAGACACACAGACACACACACACACACACGCACACACACACACGCGCGCACACACACACACAGACACACACAGACACACACACACACACACACACACACAGACACACACACACACACACACACACAGAAATTCTCTTACATTCATCTCATGCCCCAACAGTACAGATCACTTCCAGTTACATCCTCTACTGAGATCACTAATTCAAATCAAACTCTCTGGCTGTACTACATCCAGGTCTATTCATACCGTGGTCAGTTCAAGACATTGTCTGATTAACAAATGTCTTTTCTACATCAGGAAGCTCCTTAAAATTACAAATATACTAATTAGAGACCATAATTGTCTTAAGGCCATTTCTTCACTAAAGTATACACCCTATGGCCTTTGTTATATGAAAATAAATAACTACAGCGGAAAAAAGCAAACACGTGTCATAAGTGGCTTATAATGTAAAAACATACTGTCATGGTGATTCTCCAAATGACTGACATTATATATAAAACAAACAAATGCCGAAAGATCCTAGATTTACGTCTAGACTGGGTGAACGGGTGGAGCTGGGGCATGGGGTGGCGCGGGTGGAGGTAGAGGTGGAGCTAGACGAGGACACTGCTTTTGGGGATGATGCTTGGAGGGGGATGCAGAGAGAGTGTTGAGAGCACACTGGTCATCCACACTCCAGATGATGAATAATCCATTCAATTAGCCCACGCCTGACCCCAATCCTCCCTCTCTCTCTCTCTCTCTCTCTCTCTCTCACTCTCACTCTCTCCCCACTGCATTGTAGGTGAACCGGAAACGCCATCGGGGGCCAATCTGAAAGAGTGCCTTTGATCCATCACCAAAGAGCTTCATTTAGCACTCAAACACTTGACAAGCCACCCCCCCTCCCCTCCTCCTCCTCCTCCTCCTCCTCCTCCGAGCGCAAAAGCAACCTGCGCCAAACCAGGATGAGCAAAAGATCAAGTGTTGTTGACTAGCCTCAAAGCACAGAGGATGAAGGAGTGGCACGTGCATCTACGACTCCACAGATGTGTCCTCTCAGTCCCTCCGCATCTCCTCCTCTCCATCCATCTCTCCTCATGAAGAAATTAACTAAAGCTCAGCCGCCATTCCAAGTGAAGTAGAGCAGACCAGCTTCATGCATTGATGGTGTACACACTAATTCTATGGCATACCTCCCATTCTATAGTGTCCATGAAATGCATTGGAGAAGGTGGAAGGGGGAGTGTTTTATGTTTTGAGGTTGTGTGTCGGGACCGGGTCATCATCCTGAAGTACTCTATTTCCCCCTAAAACGCTTATCACAACAATTCTACCCTGTTAGACAGAGAGAGAGAGAGAGAGAAAGAGAGAGAGAGAGAGAGAGAGAGAGAGAGAGAGAGAGAGAGAGAGAAGCTATGACAGCCTGAGGATGACATCTACTGTGGAAGTAACACACTGAATCCTCCAGACAGAAGTGTACCCATTTTCTTCTGACGGAGAAATGACACTGGCTCTCCCAGAATGGTCTTCCCCAAACCTACACTCCCACCAGGCACGTATCCATCTACACAGAGCCCGTTCTGCTGTAGATTATACGAGGTGTAAAGAGACGCAGTGGACAGTTAGATAACAGGAACCTAAATAAAGCATTGCTAAGTGCTACACATGGGCCCCCCCCTTACACAGAGACACTAGGGTGGCATCCACAGGAGCCCACAGGAGTGTGTGTTGGTCAGTCAGAAGAAGAGACCACAGTTATGCCATATCGATGCACAAGTTCCTTATGGCTAGGTCATGAGTAGGCTAAGATGCTATGGAACAAGCTCATTTTGTATTGAAAGAACACTGAAGTCAGAAATAGATAGCTGCATATGTAGCAATATGTCATCAAGGACTGCAGCCTGAGGCAATGTCAGGTGTCTACAAAATCAACGGTCTCATCTGTGATTTTGATTCTTATTTCCATTTTCTAACACTGTTATTATGTTGACCTGACCATATTTATGACATCTCTCCCTTTACTCACCTAGTACTCTCCCACTTAATGAACAATGAGTAATAGGCCTACCTTTCAGAATTATGCTGACCACATAGCTATCTCATATGTGTTCTTCAGACTGTTTAAAAAAATAAATACGCCATATTGAAGAAAGAAGTGGACGACTATGCTGGCAAAGTCTAGCAGAAGCTAGCAAGAAAATGCCAACATCGCTTATACTGTAGCTGATTTAATCCGGTTGACTAATTTATAAAGGCCTTATATACTTTAAGTGCTGTATGAAGACAGTAAACACACACACACACACATACACACACACACACACACACACACACACACACACACACACACACACACACACACACACACACACACACACACACACACACACACGCACACACACACACACTGGCCTTTTTCCCTTCACAAACCTTTGTAGCATCTTTATGGTTCACTGCACAACCATTGGAATAAGCACCAAGGGGTGGAGAAGGTAAGTTGGTGATTTAACATAGAACATGTAACAGGGCAAGACACATGTCAGCATCTCTTCAGTGGTTGGCATGACAACACTCACTAAAGCATGCTACCAGGATTGCTTCATTCATTCATTAATTCATTCACATCCATTCAACTTATCTTTTTTTCTTTGAAAACACGTGAAACAGACACAAAGACTAAAAAGCTTTCTGTTGCTCTCCTCAGCTGTGCTTCTCAGGAACCTATAAAACATACAGGACAAAGTGCAGATCAGTCTAGGGGCATTTCTTTTAGCCACTTAGTAAAAAGCCTTGGCAAACCACTGTCAACCTCTGCTCCGTCTTTCCTCGTGTTAAGACTACCTGTTCACTTCCAACAGCATAATTGAGTCCAAATAAAGAGACAGCCTGTTTAAAAGCTCCTTCTCATGAATGCTTAATGTCTGGACCAAAAAGAAAAAAAACATCCCCCTGGGCTACTAAGTCTATTCATGGTTGTATTCATTTATTTATTCTAGCAGAGGGGAGAGCCACAGTAAAAGCTTTGGCTTGGGTTTGTATTGTAGAAACATGGCATGGGGTTGTAGTGGCTTATGGAAGAAAAATGGACAGTGATGGGGTTCAAGCGGAATTCAATGTGAAATGCCGCGAAAATCAATCTGTGATAAATCAATCCCAAAAAACAACAGACTGGCTAAACGAGTCGAAAGGAAACTTTTCTATTTTCCCTCCCTATCTGAAGGTCCATGATTCCGGTTGTTTCTGCCAGATGGTCATGCTCACTTGAGTTTAATTCTCTGAATGAAATCTCATCAAAGCTAAAGCTGCAGGGAAAAAAAGAAAGAGAGACAGAAACAATGACAGAAAGAGAGACAGAAAGAAAGAAAGAAAGAAAGAAAGAAAGAAAGAAAGAAAGAAAGAAAGAAAGAAAAGTGGAGAAGATGAATTAAAAAAGGCAAAGAGGAAGCCATTCATTTGCCATAGCTTGACCCTCCTGCAGGCCAATGTCATGCTCTGTTGTAAAAAAGACCAAGACACAGATGTCAAAGCTCCCCTAACTCTCCTACGACAGAGTACACTCCAGTACATTAAAGAGCTCTCGTCCAGCAAGCGCTTATCTATACACAAGCCACAACCCTGCAGTGATCCAGTGGGGACAGATAAGATGATAGGAGAAAACATTTCTATGAGAACAGTGACTTACAGAATGGAGGATTCCGTCTTGGTATCCTATTCAAAACATCACTGCCATATAGCACTGTAATAGCACAATGTAATAGCACAATGCAAATCCCTTGACAACAAGGGTCAGGGGGCATTACTGTTAGACCATTCGAGCACTCGTGCAATATGGGCAGTGCAAAATGTCCTCGAAAAATGGATATGTATTGTATGTTGTGGGTCATGTAAGCTGGTTAAGAGGGCAGGAAGTCCAATCTGCCAGCCTGACGCGATGCGAGAGCGGGCTTCACTGGAGGGTGCCACCCTGGGGTGAGTGCTGCCTGACCCTCTGAGTGTTAATCCCTGAGCGTGTCACACTAAACTGAGTCCCCTCTGGTTGTTAAGGCCAGAGGGGAGATAGCATTGCAGCACCTTGTACCTTGGTTCGTATTAACCCCCACCATTCCATTCCAGCACACTCTTGATCAGGGCAGGGCTGCTAAGACGAATGCAACAGCTGAGCTTTGTGAGTACTGAATGTCTTTTCTCTCACCTCACACTTACCCCTTGTTCTCTTGCTCACCCCTCTCTATTCCCTCTCTCTCTTTCTCTCTCTCTGTTTCTTTCTCTGTTTCTCTCTCACCTCACACACGCAAGCTTGCAGTCTCTGATCTCATGTGTAAGACAGGTGTCTTCACTCAAGTAGAACTAAGCCCACCGCATGACGGGAACAGAACTAAATGGAATAGCAAAATACTTTTCTGACAAGAAAGAGACCTGATGAGGAGATGGCAGCTGGTCTGCAGACGACTCGCACTTAAGTGACCTGCTTTTTATAGACTCCCAGAACCTCTTTAACGGCATTACTCCTCACACTGGAGACGGAATCAAAGCTGTCTCGGCTTTCTTTAAGTATCTCCAAAACAATATTTAGTCCATATCAAAGACATTTTCATAATGCAGACAAGTTTTTCAAACACAGTCTGAAAATAAAGTGTCTATGCCTGGTTATATTTTTAGTCATGACTTCTTCATCTCTGCCAGCATCTCATATCACCCTGCATGTGTGTGTGTGTGTGTGTGTGTGTGTGTGTGGAGTGTGTGGAGTGTGAGCTCACTGGCAGAGCAGAGTGATTTACAGGGTGAGGAGGAAACCTTTGTGTGCTCTGATGAGTTCCAGCGATTCACTGGTAAACGGAGTCTTTTGTTTAGCCCTGATCAGTTATTGATGAGGTCAGCTGGCCAATGTTTCTTATCAGGCGACAGGCGAGCCTGAACAGGCCTGTCTTTTTTGTTTGCATCGCGCATGAAGACGCTGCTATCCTGTTACACCTGACACCACCTTAAAAAAAAAGACCACAGAGAAGGTGTCAGAGTGTGGTGACGTTTAAGTCAGATGGAAATACAATTAAATCATATTATAAGCTCATCTAAAATGGAATTTGGCTTGTATATATATGTGAACTTATGTGGTCGAGCTTCCACATTTGGTGCATTGTGGTAGAGTGGTGCATGTAGGCTGAAAAAATGTGATTGTTTATAGTAGTTATATAGCAGCACCATTAATAGTGAACATTGTCCCAAGGTTCCAGAGAAAGCACAATGGTGACAGCGGAAATGAAAAATGTAATTTCAAGTGAAAGAAACCTTGTTCTAAAGGGGTGCATAATTCATCTTGAGTAACAGGCAGTTGAAAAATGCCCGTCATAATGTTGCTGACAGAAACAGCTGAGGCCAGTGATTTGTAATGGGACAGACTAAATGTGTCAGGACTGAAAAAGTACACAAATGTTTTCTCCCAGCAGAATGACCTCATTGGCACAGGCCTCATGCTACATTCAGCACACATATGACAAATACCCACACCCCCATTAGGATGCCTACTGAAGGCTCTGATTGGACTTACAGCTTTCCCAGCACCAAGGTGCTAAATGTTTGGCATGGCTGGTTAGGTGAGTGTAAAATAGTACATGAACAAGGTCTAGGGAATGTACTCAGAGATTTCTTTAAAAAAGATTTTTAAGATGCCGATCTACTGACTGGTTATAGCAGTTAGTAGTTATAGTAATTTCCTGTGTATTAGCCACATTGTGTACAAGCCGCAGGACAGTATTTTAAGCAAGTTAAAAGAAACAAAACCATATTAATACCATATTAACTGCCATATTAACTGCACTATTAACTATTAACAATGTATTAACCTCATAGCTGAAGAAATTTTACAAAATCAGTGCACAAGCCGCGGCTAATAGTTGGGAAATTACGGTAGCTCCACTTTACTACGATTGCCACACGTTTATTATATTACCACCTAGTGCCGCTATCACTATTTTCTCATGCATACCAGCGTCAAATGGCTCCATATGTTTACAGGCCTGGAACAACATTGCTGAACGCTGTTTCTCCCACCACCCCCCACTCCCTCTCTTTCTCCCTCCACCCCCACCCCCACCTCCTCTCTTTCTCCCTCTCTCGCTACCCCTCTCTCCCACCTTCTCTCAATTTCCCCTTTACAAACACTCTCTCCTTCTTTCTTCACCTCTACTCCGATTCTGCCGTTCTGCCAGGGTCAGACACTCAAGTCGGTACTATTTAATCCAATTATGGTCCCCGCGCCTGTTTGCTCGCAAAAAGCCCCGGCTACGTTTACGGCGACACCGTCTGGGGCTGCCTGACCCGAGACAAGGCAATCCCATTCCCATCTGTCACACCGGGGTATTGGAGACCACCTTTCGCCACCCGCCACAAATCCTGCCCGGAAAAGCTTGTTTGAGTCCATTAAATGGATGAGAGGCTGGAGTGCCTCCTTCGGCTCCTGCCGCACTGCCCAGTTTCTTGGTGGTGTTTTGTTGCGGCAGAGGTGAACTTTACTGACTGATGAAAATGGGTAGACAGCATGTCCGAGAATAACAAAATGGCACATGCATAATAAATAAAAGCAACAATCCGTACCATGCGCGCCATCCTCCTACCTATTTATAGCCTGGCACGGTTACGTAAGGTGGAGTTATGGTGCTGGTTTTAAAAGGTACTACGCTTTCCCCCCCAATGAACACACTGCTCAAAGATACACTATAGTAATACAACTGGAATAGGCAAATGGAAGGCATGGTAGCTGAGTTATGTAAGAAAGCATTGAAGCAAGTCTACAGGCCCCAAGGAAGGTTTCAGCCACTGTTTCCCGGAGCATCTGGAGAGGGGCAAGGGGCCCAGCGAAACACATGCATCATGGACCATCAAGAGCCCCCCCTGGAAGTATTAGGTCATTAATCCCTGGCTATCTCATAAACACATTTAGAAACACATATGTGGAGCAGGTCAGACACATTTACATGTGTCTGTACTTAGCTACACTTTAAATCAATTTAATGTGGTATCGTACACCCCCCCCCCCCCCCCCACACACACACACACACACACACCCTAACCCCCATCCATCAATCTAATAAACATCTGCTTCCTGAAATGATTGCAGGTCTTAAGGAGATTACGCTGCCTGACCAGTGAGCCTTCATCTGTCGGCAAACATTCACTGATGCACCCTGAACTGCACTCTTACCCAGACTACAAACAAAGGTCCACACCAGTTAGCACCCCGGCTGATGCATCCGCAACCACCTCCATCACCAACGGAACCAGTAAACAGACGTTCTGTGCCGAGCAAAGCTCCTTCCCCCGTTCCCGTTTAGAAACAAGAGCCTTTGCTGCACCAAGATTTCAGGCAATGAATAATTAACTCTGTACCTTTGGGAATGCTGAATTCTCACCTCATGTACAAATACATGACAAGACACAAGGAACACTGCTACTCTGTGCTGTGTTGATATCATGTTATGTAATCGATAGAGGCACCTTACTGGTACTTTATGCATAAACGGATCGACAGGCATGGCAGGGAACATCCGTATGCAACACTCCAATCTTGAATGAATCTGGGAGTCATTTAACAGCTGTCTGCACAGATCTTCCTCCACGGAGGGGAGCAGAAATGCCTTCACAGTACTACACTGCAAGCAGTGAGTTTAAAAGACATGGGGTAAAAGAACACTCTCTATGACTTTCATTGTATGCACACACACACAAGCACACACGCACACACGCACACACGCACACACGCACACACACACACACACACACACACACACACACACACACACACTTTTAACTCCAAGATGCAACACAAAAGTCAGACTAGAAAGGATGGACTTATACAGCACACACTATAGAACACAGCACATCTAGAACTGCAACACTGGTAATGACTGACCCTACAACCTTTGAAAACCCACTTCTGCTACACTGGATCCAAACAACCACGGTTAACGGGCCGGTTACATCACTATATTCTCCTGCTGCTTTGTAACAACCGCTATGCTAAAGCGATTACAGTCATTACTGTACCTAGTGCTGCAATTATGATTGCACCAATGTCCGCCTTGCTCCTTTATTATTACTGACTAACAAATCATTATTCATTAAAACATTGTTTTTAGTAGTTTTAAAGTTAGAGTTTTAGAGTCCATGCTGAAAAAGTGCCTCTAAGCAGTTACTGTAATGGCCAACAGAGGAATCAGGTCACTCTCACTGGGGCCACTGGGCCAACACAAGAGAAATGGTAAGAAAGCAAGAAAGGAACAAGTGGAGCGCAGTGTTCATGCTGCCAACTGCAATGTTGCTAACTAAGGCTCTTCAGAAACTTCATCTGAGTCAGGAGATTTTGGGCTCAGTAAGCAATGCTCTTGAACCCCCCCCCCCCCTCCTCCCCCCTCAAAAAAAAAAGAAAAAACAGGAAAGAAAAAAAGCTGGATGCTCGGCAATCAATAACAGAGGGAATACAAACCTCAGCAGGTTAACAGCATTTCTTTTCATCCCTCTGGGAAGTTACGGTGCGGGGGATATCACTTATGCAGACCAGACCGAAACAGCCAGCTCCCACTGGAATGAGTCTGGTGTTCCATGCATTTCAATGACTGCATAATTTCACAATTTCACACTGGCTTTTACTTCCAACACTGTAGCTCACTGACTCCTTGTAATGCGGCTACACATTCTGGATCAAAATAAGTCAGTGATGTTAGTTACTTCATCCAGAAGTAATATTACTGTGAGGAATAGTGTGTTGTAAAACATTTCTGATTTGTGGATAGATTGAGCTGCACATGGGCCTGGTATGGATCTGAAGAGATTGTCTCTGCAATGCAATTACACCTTTCTGATATATCTCATTATAAAAATCTGAATTCACACACACACACAGAGACACACACACACACACACACACACACACACACACACACACACACACACACACACACACACACACACACACACACACACACAAACACTAGTGAGCAATGCAATGAAGCTACATGCTTTCTCAGGTCTGATAAAGTCAGCATGTGTTAGAGAACATGGTGGCAATATTGACAGGTCAACCCATGTGTACTTGCAATAGCAGTAGGCTGCAGACAAGCATCTTACCAACAGCCAACACGACTACCACGGCAGGTAGGTGTAGGCACCAGACAGCATTTAAGGTGCTTAGCCTCCCAGGGTTTACAAAAGGACACTGACATTTTGTATGGACATCCACACAAACACTGCCTGAAATACACAAGTCTATGTTGCAACAACACACTAAACCTCTCAACACATTGCAAGGCTTGAATTTCAATGATCAAGTAATAACCTTTAAATACTGCCAGCGTCAAGCATGAACTAAAGCACAGTACTTAGTGACACATTGGTTAAGTTTATGAGATGTTCCACAATATAAATATTACAAGACCAGGTCCCAAAAATCTTTTGATGCTTAATGAAGGAAAACACTCTTCAATCAAAGAAGCAAAAAAATCAAAAAATGATACTCTTTCTTGCACAAATGCACAAATTCAAGACCTGTGTAAACTATGTTGGATCCAAGTGAACATACATGCCCTAGTGTCTTCGGTCAGGCTTTTAGCTGTCCATACCATGTTCACATCAATGTTCTATGCAACTGGGAAACATGTGACATCAACAATCACTACAAGCTAACAGCGGACTAGCATGGGTCAGTGTGGATTGACCTCTAATGACCTGACCACAGTCCACAAGCCTCTTGAATGAAATTCCCTTTTTAATCTGTGATTACACTTGTTCCCGGCCTCCCTTTGAAGAGCACTGTACTTTTGCTGTCCATAATGCAGATCAGTGCTGATGTTGGTCCGAAATAGAAAGCATGGCTCTTCCAGATTCAGAATCCACAAGTGCACGTCACTGTTCAAGCTAATATTCAGGTTAAGAAAGAATTGCCTTTACCCAAGTATATTTTGTCGAAATATTGCATCCATAAACACAACCATGTGAAAAACAGCTAAAGTACATCATTGCAATCAGTCAATTGGATGTTTCTCGTGCTATTCAGACTGTGTTCTTTATTATTCTCTTGGTCTTGATATTCCCTTTGTGCAGACCAGTGATGTTGAATAGAGTACAGATGTCAATGAGTTGCCTACTTGATAGAATTGTAGCCTGACTGGAATGTGCTTGGTACTGCAAATGGTAAAGAATGCATCTTCACAGCACAAGATCCGCGGAAGTGGGTGCCACATGATTATTTGTCCTCAGGCATAATTTTGGACAGCTAAAAGAGCAAAGAAGAGACCAGTACTTTGTTTCCCCTTCTTGACATAAACAGCCTCTGTGTTGCTTCTGGAACACAGAGCTCAGGAAATGCCCGAGTGAAGAGAGAAAGAGAAGAATGGAGATAGAGAGAAAGAGAAAGAGAAAAACACGCTTGAGAGAGTGTCGGAGAGAAAGGGGGGAGAGAGAGAGAGAGAGAGCATATCAGAGAGATACAGAGACAGCAGGCAAGAAAGACAGAGAGAGAGGGAGAGGGGAGGAGAGATAGATACAAACAAACAAAAAGGGAGACTGAGAGCAACAGATAACTCGGTCAAAATATTGCTTGTTTTGACAGGTCTTCCTGCACTGTCTATATTTCCGTGTGTTTCAATTTTTGGCACGGGGTGCATGTAGGCCATACAGTTGTTCCCAGGGAGGATCTTCTTGCAAGTCTGGAACAGCTTTTCACCCCCCCCCCCCCCCCCCCCCCCATCTACCAAGAGATCCCAAGCACGGAGGCTCACCGAAGGGGGAAACAAAATATATTTTCTTTCTCCTGCTGGAATCGATTCCATTCACTCGCACAACTCTCCTGGTTCAACAACATCGCCTCAGCCCGCCACCCAACTGTACACGCTGGGTAACCACAGCTGTTTTTGTGTGGGGTGTACAGGAATCTCACTCATCTCCCAAGGAGATCCATCTGACTAGAACACAAAACTGTGCAGAGAAAGCTATAAGCCAGCACAGTAAAGCATTCTGATGAGCCATACATGCACTAAAGGGTCCTCAGTTAGCCTATTAAAATTATATCAGATTAGTAAACAGAATGTGCCTTTGGAACATTGGATAAATGGTTACTGATAATGGGCAATGTAGATATTGCTTTAAATATCAGCCATTTCTTTCTACAACAGTCGAGAACCCTTTTGCAATGATGTAAGCACATAATGTAATCTGAAAACTGCTGCCCTGATTAAAAAAAATAATGCAACTGATCTCAGTTGGCATTCTGTCTGAATGACTCTACACTTTTGACCAGTAGTGTAAGCCAGGGTTATTTGTCTTTCAGTAAGAGGACAGTAGAGCAGCTAAAATACATTCAATATGTGTCCAAATGAGCTCTGCATTGAAAGTGATGACATAAGATTTGAGCATAACAGAAAAACCCTGGTGATTAGGTGCGGGCCTAAACACTGGAAATCACCTGGCCAGCAGTAGTTCATAAAATCGGTGGGCTGATATTCACTGGCAAATTCTGACAAGCATCAGAGCTGAGGAGGGGGCTGTATGACAGACAGATAGAGAGAAAGGGAATGAGAGAGAATGAGAGAGGGAAAGTGAGAGAGAGGACTCAACGCAGTGCAGAAAAGACCATGATGATAACAAAAACAAAGAACATTGTAGTGTGTACACACAAAGAAGCACATAGACACATAGAGATCAATCCAAAGCACAATTCCAGGAATACTTTCAAGAGGACAAATATAAATAGCAAATTGCAACTGCATTCCCATTTTGCAAGAACAAATCCATCTCAACGAGAGTGTCAATTATATGCAGGACCTCAAGCTGAGAGACAACTGGCACAGTAATTAAAAAGGGGAAAAGAATTGCCAGCCAAGAAGGCTAGCTAATGCAAGCATCACGCAATGATACTCCTCCCTCTGGCCTATGAAAACACTAATGATGAGAGGATAAACAAACAGTAAATTGTTCCTTGGGGTCAGGTCAGATAAGGGACTAAATGAAATTAACAGAGGCCTCCGCTGGGTCAACTGTCAGATGGGCTTATTATCTTCTTTATCAGTTCTATAGAACATCCATCTATGGTATATTATTTTAAGCTGTGTGCCAGACCGAATGCAGTAAAACTCAGCTGCATACTGTCACGGCTGCTTTTTTTTTTTTTAAAGAGGAGGAAAATAAATAAATAAATCTGCATAAAACTAACATCTGGTAAAGTGGGAGGACAACCTCTGAAAATCTCCTTTGAAAGGATGACAGAGCGTCAGCTTTTCTGACGACACCAAAATTGCTTTCATGGATACAAATAAAAATGCTAAAATATGAGTTGACTATGTGAGTATACCTAAGTTTGGCTGCTTGCCTGGGTTATGTTTCAGGAATACTTAAAACTGGGTTTACAAAAGCTAACTACCAAAAATGTGGACCATATAAAAAGACTTTAATAGGACCTATAAAATTAGTTAATGACAGGAAAAGCCCTGATTAAATTTGGGAGAAGCGAAGAATTTGGGCTAATTGTAAAAAAACAACAGCAAGTACTTCTCTATTCCCTGCTTCATGCCCACATAGCCTCTGGTGTACACACTGCAGCAGCACCCTATTTCCCTGAAAGCTGTATGCTGACTACAAGATGTGTATGCTGACTATAGCATGTGTTGTTGATGCATACAGTATGAATATACAGTAGTTCCACTTATGTTCCTAGAGCACTCAGGTGAGCACCCATGCCGTTTTGATGCATCCAGCCAAAGGGGATTAAAAGAGATGGGCCCTCTGCACAGCATCAGATTACTGGCTCATCTTCTTTAGGAGTTATGAAATCAGATTAGCACAGCATCCTCACGGAGATGCACAATAACCAAACGGGACGTCTCCAGATCAACCACATTAAATAAAGAGACTCTTCTCCACTTTTCCCCACATGCATTTATTTATTTTGCTATAATCAGATATTCCAGTTAGGGATTCATAATTGGTGTCTGTTGTTGGTTTCTGCTTTATCTAAATGTCCTCATTAGACCAGAGGTTAGCTATATTTATAAAATGAGATACAGACTTCCAAGAACAAAACTATAGCTATAGATAAAAAAATAGATTTACATTTTGGAGCACGATTACAAAAATTGCTAACAAGACTGTAGGGGAAAAAAAATCCCACTCCATAAGTATGATGCTCAGAGGGGTTATTCAACAGACAACGGATTCAATCCCAGATATCTTATCCAAATATTATCCACCTGTGTACAGACGGATTAGAGCTGTAGCAGCAGACAAAACAAACCTCACAAACACTGAGTTCAAAGAAATCTCTTTGAGCCAATGTCCTGGAAGTTAATTAGTTTGGCGTAGTCGGCAGGTTTCCCCAGAGCAGAGCATGTGGGTCAGTTAATGCTGTAGCCGTAGTGACTGACTCACTCTAACAGCCACCTTTGTGTTTCTCTGTGCTGTGCCGAGTGACTCAGACACACTGAGTTCAGATTTACAGCTCCTCATCTTTTTGTCTGTCCATCCATTTGTTCATTCATCTACTTGCTCATTCATTCATTCAATCACTCATTCGTTCATAGAGGCAGAAAGCGAGGTGAGTAAACACATGCAGAGGTACGTGTTCAAGCTCTGCAGGCTCACAACAGCCCACAACCCTATTCGAGTTCACAACAAACAGCGCAACAGAGCACGCTCACTGAGGGGGGTAGGCTGAATAAATGTGCTCCACTGAATCCTGCACATAAGGCATAGGACTACCACAAAGACAGTATGGTGTATTTGGTTACTATTTCATAAAAAGAACCCCCCTCTATTTACTGTCTTTTTGCTTTTGCTTTGTTACGTATACTGTACAGCACTGTGCAAAAGTTATGATGAGTAATGTTATGATGACCACCATTGTCTTTATTATAATTCAAACAGAAGATAGAGGGAATATAAAAAACAAAAAAAAATGGAATTTCTAGTTCAGGTTCTAGTCTTTTGCATCCATTCGATTGGTTGTTTTTGTAGTGTTATAATGACCAATCTCGCAAGGGGGAAGCTGAAACCGGTTGGCACTTGTACTGGTTCTGACTCTGTCACATTTGTATCAGAAGTAGGAAGGCTTGACGACTCTTTGACAGATCAAAGACCTCAGTGAAAAGCTACAGCTGGAAGAGTTCATTGCCCTTTAAGTGGAAAATGCATGGCCACCTGGGAATACAATGAAGAGGGTCACCAGAGATGTACAGTACTTTTCAGGTGGCTCCTCCACTTTGTGCCATGCCAAAATGCTCTTCACACCGCAGCGTCAGTTTTAGGGTGAGCCACGGTCAAGTCAGCAGCTGATCTCGAGACCCCCATTGTAGCTGTATCTACCAGCAACTTCTGGCAGGCCAGGCATGCACATCAGTGGGCTGGATGGGGAAGAGTTTTGCCCTTGGGTGATTGGTCATTATAACACTGCTAAACAACAAATCTAATGGTAGCTTGAGACTGAAATTGGACTATCAGAACAAAAACTACATATTATGTGTATTTAAATGGCCTACTGTGTATTTCCTGTGCTCTGGTCATATTCTAATTAGTAAAGTGAGAAATAAACAATATGGTCCTTATTGTTGAAACAAAACATGTAAGGTGCCTAAGACTTTTGCACTGTACCATATATATAAGCTTAATTTACATTTAAAATACCACTCTAAAAACCTGCAATCTCTGAGTTATCTTTGATTACCGGTATCTGAATTAACATGACAACATTCTGTCCTGAGCAACTAACTAGAAGAGTGTGCTACCTTTATTTCAAACTCTGGCAAAAAAAAGCACTCGACAGCCCTCAGCGTAATTTGTGAGATCCATTGGGAAATTAGAGTATGAGCTTCAGTGAGGAAGACTTGGACACAAATGTGTACCATGTCACTGAATATGAGTCACGTTGTCTGACTCCACAAATAGCCTCTACTAGTATAGCTTCTCTCTCTCTCTGCTTTCTGTGCATACTCTATTCATTTGGCCAGCCATGCTGGTCTCATGCTTTCTTCTACTCATGCCAAGGCAGTTGGTATTGTAGAGATTGACAAAACACACCATAATCCCTCAATTGTTTCTTTGACATGCCCAGAAGGGAAGCATGTGTATAATCTGCATGTGAGACAACAGTCATATAATCTTCATAAGCTCTGAGGACGTCATGACAGCTTAAATAATAAATACAAACAAAACTGAATGACACAATATAACTAGAAAAGTGACAGCCAGTCATTCACCCTAGAAAGTTTCTCTGAGTGGATTAAACTGTTCAAGAACTAGTTCCAGATGGTGTCTATAGAACTACGAAGACTTGATGAAGTATCTGCACAATCACACACGGAGAGGTGAGAGGAATTTAGCTAAATTCTTATTTATAGGTTGTTACCAAAGTAACACCAGAAGGCTTTTCTTAGCCAGGTCAACTTACATGTAAATCACACAGAGAATAAATGGAGGCTCACAGAAAGCAAGTAAGCCGTGACACAGTTCCCTGATTGCTCTGGATCTCAAAATCGGTATGCAGGGCACTCAGCCATGTCTTTGTTGACCCAAGCTTTCTAATTTATGACTTAGACTTTTGTATCTTTGGGGAATAAAATGTGGCCTATTTACACACATCTTGACAATATTAATAAACTAGAAGCACACTGAGGCTATGAACGTGCACAGCTTAACCTATATTTCAAGCATGAATATTCATTAATTGTATGTGACTATCAAGTCAATCTAGGAAACAAAATGCAAAAAACTGCTCAGGCAAATATAGCTTCAGGAGGATATTTAATGCTAATCTTGCTCTGTCATGTTAAATCTATTAAGTCATGCGATTTAGACAAATTAATTAATTTCCATGTACAACAACACACTCAGTTCATTGTTTGTTTAGATGGCTGCTTTCCCTTACCTTTTGATCTGACTTAGGCTGATACAAGACATTGCTGCAGACCGTAATTCTGCAACTTCTCAGTCCACTCAACTTGTGGGCCGAAAGGTGCTCACCCCTGACTTCAGGACGCCAAGGTATAGTGAGGGCCAGTGCTACAGGCCGACTTTCAACCATATTATAGCATGGCATTGACTAAAACTATAAAAACAGAGCTCTCATCTCTGCGTGCAGCAAACCACATGAAACAATCTCAGTGTGTGAAGAGGATAGAAAGAACTGTATTAAGTAAGAAGTATCACTGCTTACTATAGTGGGCTTTCCTTGATTTTAAAATGAGTAGGCTTTTTCAGAGAAACATCGGCAAGAAAAAAAAACAAAGCTAGCACTTTATGTGTCTCCCTGGTCTTCTAGCAAATAATCAGCAACATTTTCAGAACGCTACTCAGCTGTTGAAGCCAGTATACAAAAGTGAAGAGAAAGAAGATCACACACTAAGGCAAATATACTGTGTCAGGACTAGAACTCCCCCATCCTGACCTCATATATCTACAATACAGGGCAGCGGGAGGACAACGGGAAATCTACCGACGTTAGGAGAAGAGATTACAGTATCCATAGGGAAGAGGAACAAGTCAATCAAACCTGTCTACAAAAAAAAATCCATCTGTGACATAAATACACAGCACACTGGGGACCCCCATCCTAGCATTCATAAAAGGAGCCTGAAATTGCAATGTAGCAAGTAAGCAAGCTGTCATAATGATCCTCAGATCTGGACAATATTAATGAGCAAAGGCCTGCCTCCTTGTATATGTACATTAAGTCCCTGTCCAAAATAAAAGGTTCATGAAAAGGCCAAGGAAAAGCAAATGAAAAGCCTGCCCTGTGGATAATTGCTAATATTCCATCCTCTGTGACCAAGAGGCCTTTCATAACTGCAAAAGCTCACCATGTGTTTGGCATCTAATTGGTACATCGGCAGGGGACTTTCACAATAATCTGCGTCGAATTATGGAGGCAGGAAAACTAGCAAGGACAGCCAACGGTGCAAGTAACTCAGTTTGATTGCACAAATGGATTCCTCATCAAAGACTCGCAGCCTTAATCATTCTTAAACAAATACACTATGTATAGCCAGAAGTCACTGAGGATGTCCAACTTTTTCTGAATTTACATAAAGCTTTTTTCCTGGACTCTGTTTTTTTCCTGATATCAGGCATTACCTGTGTAAACAACTACACTGTATATACTAAAACAACTATATAAATACCAGTTCGCGAAAGAAAGACTCAAAAAGAGAGGGATGAAGTGAAGGAGACGCTGGCAAACGAGAGGAGGGGTGCTGCTGAGAGAGGTGGTGAAACAATGCCTCCACAGAGACTTAGTTTTGAATGAGGATTCAGCCAAGTGTGAATCCAGTCCATCTTGGGCTCCGCGCTACACGGCTGCTTGTGCTTGAACGCTGCAGGAGCACTGGTGAAGCACGCGATGGCACCGCCACCGGAACAAAAGGTGTGCAAACTGCCCCAGACACGCCAGTGACCTCAGCCAGGACCTCAGCTCACTGTCAAAGACAGACGGTACCAATTCAGCCTGCCGTCTCAAATGCTCCATTGTGGATCTGTAAAGCACAAGGCTGTTGACAAGTCACACAAACTTTAACTAGCCTTGGAGGTACATGGCACTGCCTATGAAGAATTCAGAGCTCGACAAGAGACGGTGAAATGAGATGATGATATTGTGCTGGTGGAGTGGAAAAATTGTCACCAGAGCTTCTGCAAATCACCTTGCCTGGTCAGTGTTCTGAGGCACTGTCTCGAAGAGTGAGAAACCACAATGTGTATCTGAAGTGTAAACAACGGCTGTCGGTCCGGCCGTCTGTTCTTCAGGGCTGGGAACAGCTTGCTCCCTCATCAATTCTCATTCTTCTCTTATAAGGTAATGAACACAATGAGGCGTGAGCCTCCCTCCGAGGATGCAGAGAGTATCTCTGAGCCAGACAAACATTAACTGTTGTGTAACCAAAACCCATGTGTGTGTTGCGTGTCAGGTGAACGTCACTGGTCGTCTTTGCTGGGGCATCAATGCATAGTTTTTCGAGGCGTGGCTCAAGTCTGTAACTCACAGAGGAGATATCATTTACAAACCCAGGGGCTGGAAACATCCATCCACATGTGCTCCATGCAGGAACAGCTGCATCTAGAAGCCCAGCCCCTGAAAATATGCCAGGGCAGCAGACCAAGCTAATCCTTGGTGTGGACGCCTAGGTTGGGCTAGGCCAGGCTCGATTTCCCCCGCTGGCGCCGGGCCAGGATGATGACTCTTCCTCCATGCATTTTCGTGAACATTCATCTCGTATGACTGTAGAGCCTGGTCCTGCAGAAGAAAAAAATCCCCCAGATCTGCAGCTCCCTTCAAAACCATTGGGGGAGAAAATGTGGTTCTGATTTTGGGAAAAACCCCTCCGCCCAACACTGAGCAGAAAACAGGACAGGAGCACACAGAGGAACACCAAATGCAGGGCTTGCAGAGCTAAAACCGCTTGCATGTTACTTCGCTTGATCACTGTAACACTGTCAGAGACAACCATCAATTTCTGAAGATTACACAGCAGATGCAAGTAGACCATCATTGAAGAGCATTGTGCACTCTATATTCAATACTGCTTTGTACTTTATTGACATGTAATATCCACTTTAGTCTAAAATTGCCAGGCACTCAAAATGCCACTTGCCAAGCAAGCTTATAAACACATCATGATATGATAATTACAACAGTGATTCTACTCAACCCATTCTCTACCCCGGTCCAAATCATATGATGGCAGCCACTCAGACAGTCCTGCAACCTGTTCCTTTTTGTGTCAGACCACTGAAAAGAATCTACAATCACAGTGACAAATACTATGCTCTTTAACCATCTAGCAGTTGAGCGGAGTCAAAGAGGAATGTGTGATGATGTTCTCTCAGGCTCCCTCTAAAACCTCAACACTGCTACATCCCTCCCTTCTACTCCTCCTCCTCCTCCTCCTCCTCTTCAGGGGCAGCACATAAGTGAAAACGCAGAGAAACACTGGAATGGCCGCTGTCACTTTTTCGCGGAGGCCATAAAAGGGGGTGTTTTATAGTATTGTGCTCTTCTCCTTCTGCTCAAGGTTATTTGGAGGGACATGGATATGAAGAGGATGGAGAGGGGGTTAGGGTCGCTCTGCCGCGAGTCAAAAGGGAATTCATCCCTCAAGAAAGACATGAAATACACTCCCTGGAAGGTGACATTGGAAATGCCATTTCAACAAAACCCAGAGCCTTGACCTCAACTACTGTACAGGGTCTGTCTATGTGTACTATGTGTGACTTCATTAACCATACATTACTCAGCCTCAGACACCGGACATTGTTGATAAATCATAACGAATAAATAAATAAATGAATTATTATGAACTGAAATAAGACCATGATAGGGTGATGAATCCAAGCATCTGTCCACACAAGAACGATTTAAGAGAAGAATTACCTCAGTTTCATGATCAGAGCATTCAAAACTCCCCAAATGGTAAATATTTCAACAAAAATACAGACACTGTCGCTGCCAACTCTCATTCTCAAACAGCTATTTATGCAGCACCAGATGTGGGCTTGCTGTCCTCATTCTGTCAACATGCTAATTCAGATTCAATTTATGATATGGCACATCTCCTCACCTTAAATACACTTGAAAGCTGAACAGTGTAAAACACAAAGAGGGACCATTTGGGGGGGGGGAGGGGCAATGCATGAGCAATGCATACATGGCCCACTGGCTTAATGGATGCAGCTATCTGCAGGGGGTCCCTCTGTGCGCCACAGGCCACCAACCGCAGAGCGCCAGCTCCTTAAGCAGATCATAATAAAGAGCACCCATCCCTTGACCCCCCCCCCCCCCCTGTTGGCTCAGATAAAACAACAACAAGCACACTCTCTCTAGCCGAGAGGAATAATGGGCTGTTGGGCTGTAAACACAGCAATTAAAATCTCATAAAAACAAGCCGCATGAATCATTTATTCTTGACTTAGGTGATTCCCCGTGACCAAGGGTTGGAGAGAGTGCAGCTGAGCGGTTTCTTGGGATTTCTTTGTACGTGCAACAACCTGAGATGTAGTTGAGGGGACAGCAAACCAACCACGGTACACAAAAAAGCATGAGTTAAATTACTGGTACGGAGTAACTTTGCTGTTTTGCCCTACATCTCATGCTGGATTAAGGTGTATTCAATCCAGATTCCTGCCATATCCAGGTAACATATACACACATAGATACACACACACAGGCACACAAACACACATTCTCCTTCCACCTCCTCTACCACTGGCAGTGGGACACATCTAGGTCAAAGCTGATTAATGTGCCTGCCGCTCCGGTGAGGATACCGGTCAGGTGCCCACAACACTGGATCTCTGAATGTGATTACCCAGGCAGGGAGTCAGTCAGCCCATCCCAGCAGGGCCATGGGCAACTCTGGAAACACACACCCACACGCGCGTGTGCGCTGGCACGCGCACATACACGCACGCACAGACACACACACATACACACACACACACACACACACACACACACACACACACACACTTGTATGCACTCCTCACTCTCTCTCACACACACGCATACTCATACAACTGGTGGGGGAATTTTTGCATCACCCATGCCGAATTTGTGTGACACTGGATACCAATCAAATGTTGACATACCTGCTGCCAACCCATGTCAAGAGAGTTCCTGACCCACACAAACCAGCTCAGCAATATCAGTGTAAGACATTCTATTCCTTTTGACACAGCCCTGCCAAAACATCCAAGCACAAGTCCGAAATTGAGAAACATAACACTGCTGTTGTTGGCAAACGGCATGAAAGGGGAATGTGGCAAATCTACTCTCTCTGTTGTGTAGATGAGAACCATATGAAAATGTGTCGGGGCCTGAAGCTCAAAATACATGAAGGCCTCTCTAAATCACAAAACATCATCTGAAGAATGTGCACTGTCCTAGAGCTTTCCAACATTGTTTGCACTAGCATAGCCTACGTTAAGCATGCCAAATAGATTTATTTGACATGGTAGAGTAATATATTAAAAGCACACTTAATATGTTTCACACGCATCACTCCTGGTACATTAAACAAACTGCTATCTTTCAAGCCTCCGATATCATAATCAAGAACGCATTCATCATTTAGAAAAGACAGTAGCCTTACTGTACACAATACTGGATCGTTATGCAAAAGTGCTTTGACGGGTATACTAAGAGCTGAACAGAACATCAACGTAGCTTACGATTCCATTTTCTGCTCTCATTTGATATGCACTCAAACACGCGACTGACCAGATCTCCTTCTGAATAGGCTACACAAGCTTTTTGTTAGCAAAACTATAAACAGTCGTCACACCTCCTCTGCCACGCTGTTCCAAACTTCTCACTTGAAAGCATTGATTTCATTTAGTAGGCTAGTCTACAACGTCATTCCTACATTGTTAAAGGGACTTCCCTCACTCACAACACAGAAAACCGAACATGCGCTGTTAACGTTGGAGAGTATTATTGACTTCAACTTAATTCACCTCAACATGATTTGAGATCTCCAACCCAACACATTTAATGTCAAACCAATTATTGATGTGACACAGAAATTCGACCATCCCTTCGTTACAAACCCACACATCTGCAGAAGTTATTCAGCTTCATGTC
This sequence comes from Alosa sapidissima, assembly GCF_018492685.1. NCBI lineage: Eukaryota > Metazoa > Chordata > Actinopteri > Clupeiformes > Clupeidae > Alosa > Alosa sapidissima. The sequence continues at coordinate 12,007,778 of NC_055972.1, read as the reverse complement.
AAATTCCCTTATCAAAATTCAAGAGAGAAAGGAGAAGCAAGTATAATTCAGCAAAATATCATTGTTCTGTGCATTCTACCTCGGAACACAGCTTGGCGAAGAACGGTCTATTTCCCAGGTTGCAAAAAGGTTCATGGGAACAGGCATCGGGGCGTTACCAGCCGAACCTAGGACGAGCGCCCCGGCACCCGCTCCAGCCGGGACGGCTGTCGGTGCTGGTCCGCCACCACCACCGCTGCCTGGGTTCAGGAAGGCGGCCCGAAGCCCTCCTCTCTCGAGAGCTGCCGCCATCATCACCTCCACTGGGTCGCAGCTCAAGCCGACTGTCTGGCACTGTGGCTGGCTTTACTCTATCTGCTCACTCCCCTCCCCTCTCTTCTACTCGCTTTCTTGCTGAACATTTTATGAAGCCAGCATACACATTCAGCTTAAAGAATTTTACAATCGCGACACTCATAGGCGGAGCTCTGCAATTAAACTTCAAAATAGTCTGTTTCCAACATGGAGCAATAGGGGGAGCTCGACCAGATCTTCTGGATCTGAAAGTATTAACGCTACGTCCGCCATCTCTCTCTCTCTCTCTGACTTCGAACTTGCTTGGTATAAATATACACCAGTGCAGACTATAACAATTGATCATAAATACTAAGGTAGAGAAGCGAGCAACAAGGCCTCAGTGGTACCTCCAATTGTATTATCTACCTCTACTTATGTAGCCTATTTGTAGGTAGGATTATGCTGAATGTAACCCAACTTTGAATATTGTATAGGCCTATTGAATGTTGTTGACAAGTAAAATAATTTTAACTTAGGCTATTTCGCCTCTAGCTCTTTCGCCTAATGGCTATGTGGTCCCCTTGAATCTCTTTGTCAGTATTGACAAGATTAAGAACTGGGTGTCTCAAAATGTTCTTCAGTTGAACAAAGAAAAAACTGAAGTATATTTTGTAAAAAAGAGGAAACACATACTAGAGCAAAGGATACTGTTAGAAATCTTGGTGTCATAACTGACAGTGATCTAAATTTAAACAGCCACATGAAAGCAATAACTGAATCAGCTTTTTACCACCTCAAAAACATTGGCAAACTTAGAGGGCTAATGTCTAAACATGATCTAGAAAAACGTATTCATCCATTCATCTCCAGTAGGGATGAATGCATGATAAGACTATCAAACAGCTTCAGATGATACAAAATGCAGTGGCTAGGGTTCTCACAAAAACGAGACCACATTCAATACTTAAGTCCCTGCATTGGCTTCCAGTAAGTCACAGAATTGACTTTAACACACTTCTGCTTGTTTATAAATCACTAAATGGAATGGGACCAACTACCTGCAGTACACACCTTCAGTACCTCTCAGGCCTCAGGAGAAATACTTGTTGTTTTATAAAACCTACTGTTAGAACTAAACATGGTGAAGCAGCATTTAGTTGCTATGCAGTTCAACTCTGGAACTAACTTTCAGATGAGATCAAAGTTGCTCCAACTATAACCAGTTTCAAATCTAGACTTAAGACCAAACTTTTCTCAGATGCTTTCTGCATGATCACTTATTTTTTACATGTCTAAATCTGGGAAAGTCTTTCAGCTAAAATGTTAATAGTTTCTATGTTGTTTTTTAAATTATTACTTTTTAAACACTTTTAAATTATTGCCCTTTTATGCTTTTAGTTTTATGTAGGCCTACTATCACCTTGTGTCTTTTATGTTTTCTTATTATTATTAGGGGTCCGAGCAGCGTAGCTGCAGGACCCCTATTGTTTCTGTACCGTTCATTTTTGGCCAAAATTCTGTAAAAGTCATACTGCAGCCTAAACCGTAACTCCAAAACTCTTCAAATTTTCAGGTATGGTTACTAGTACCCCCCTCTACCCATAACCCAAAATTTGGGGTACTGCACCCAAAGGTGGCGCTATTTGAAAAAAAAGTTAATTATGCTAATTTCTCCTTACCAGATTGACCTAGGCTCAAAATTCTTTTATAATATTAATCTCTAAACTTAAATGCATCTTTTTGGCCCTGGTCTTATGGTCTAAAAATGTTTACTTTTGCCACAATTTCAGTGAAAGGCCAAACATCATAAAAAGTTTCACAGGCTTCAAAAATTATCAAATCTTCACCAAAATTCTCACAGACAATGTTTAGACAAAGCCTCACAAAAGTTATCAAAAGAATTTGGATATGTTGTTCCATTTCAGAGATATAGACCAATAAAGTTCGACCACTCAGCCCATTTCTCCTATATCACCTATATTCCTATATGAGTACATTTTTTTCCTTGGAGAACAACCATACGACCATCATTATGTCATAATTATGTGGATACCATTAACAGTGCACATTTTCAGATCTGTACTCCTTTTTATAAAGCCCTTAATTCTATTGTCAAATGTATGCTAGGAATTTTCTTGATGTTGTGTGTTTTCCAACACACATTTTCACCATGTGAATGTGACTGCCAAACATGTAGGATTGTCAGTGGCTCAGTGGGATAATGCCTTGTGCTGGTGTTTGTTAGGTTGAGAGTTTGAATCCCTGGTAGTGCTTTAGGCTCTAGCTCGAATACTATTGGTTATTGAAAATTCACACCATTGAACAGCACCTGAATGACATCAGGCAATCAACATACACAATCATTAGTTGCCAAGAATCAGAATGCCGAGACACTCTGACATTTAGGGGAACTTCTTTGTTATTTTTCCTTCATCATTAAGTCTATCATATTTATATTTCATCCATTAGTGTTCTTCTCTACAAATGTCTAATTGCCCCAGAATTTCAAAAAGATTTCAGGTGTACTCTTTCAGGAAAGCCCTTCATTTTATTGTCAAATGTATGCTTGGAGTTTTTCTTGTGTGTTTACCAACACACATTTTCACCATGTGAATGTGACTGCCCAATGTGTATGATTGTTAGTGGCTCAGTGGGATAATGCCTTGTACTGGTGTTTCTTAGGTTGAGTGGTCGAATCCCTGTTAGAGCTTTAGGATTTGTCATTTAAGATTCATACCATTGAACAGCACCTGAATGACATCAGCCAATCAACATTCACACTCATCAGTTGCCAAGAATCAGAATGCCGGGACTATCTATTACATTCAGGGGAACTTCTTTGTTTACTATTTTTCCTTCATCATTACGTCTGTCATATTTATATTTCATCCATTAGTGTTCATCTCTACAAATGTCTAATTGCCCCAGAATTTCAAAAAGTTTTCAGGTGTACTCTTTTAGGGAAGCCCTTCATTTTATATCAAATGTATGCTTAGAGTTTTTCTTGTTGTGTGTTTACCAATACACATTATTACTATGTGTGACTGGCCAACATGTAGGGTTGACAGTGGCTCAGTGGGATAATGCCTTGTACTGGTGATCCTTAGATTGAGAGTTCAAATCCCACTTGAAGCATTAGTGTTAGAATACTGTTGGGTTGTGGATGTTAGCATACTACAATAGAATGCTCCACGGTTGTGGAGGTTAGCACACTATAACATTACAGCTACTTGTCAATATGGACTTGTAGTGCAAGGCAAGTATAACTGTATAATTATAGGCTGTTTATCTTATTGACTCTGACACAGCTGTAGCCTATAATTATTTGTTATTCTTATAATATTTGTCATTTCTTATACATATTTAGTCGGCTCTTCCACTTGACAGAACAACTCTATATCGGTTAAGGATGTCACGCATGAAACAATGCTGCAGAAACACGAAAATACGACTTTGAGTTTAGTAGGCTATAATTTGCAGTTCCTGTTTATCTATTGCACGATGGGTAATGATTTAAAGGAATCGTGTTGCAGTCTTGTAAATAGTGACCCTGCAAGATCCCTAGTCATTGCAAAATCATAGTCTGTGACTTAAAACTCTACTACTTGTCTTTAGATGTGAGAGGGTCTGAGACTGTAGTCTTTCAAAAATCTTTTCCAAATCTTTGCAAATCTTTCCAAAGTCTGTCAGTGTAAGGAGGGCTTGAGGTGAAAGTGCTGTGGAGAAATTGCAGGATTGTTTGGCTCTGCCACCTAACCACACCCAGTTTACCTGCTGGGAAACCCTGTAGCTCCAGAGCAGGGGCTCAGACCAGGATAAATTGTTTGCTCGCCCTCAGTTCACTCTTTTGTTCATCTCAACCCAGCACTCCAGTGGGTCCTGCTCTGTGTGCGTCTTTGAGTTAACGTAAGTCATCACTTTAATGACCCTCACTATGACTTTTGTGATGTTTATCAGTTTGTAGAGTAGCTCTGCCATCATGTGTAAAGTTAAGGTCTTTGTTTGTTGGTTTGGTGTGTTGGAGTCCCATGTGAGAGATGATTAGGTGATTGGTTGACTTTGGATGTCAAGTATTGTTTAGTTGTACCTTATATGATTTCAGTTTATTGTTCAAATGTGAATTGGTTTGTTTGTGCGTTGGGATCTGTACTGATTTACCCCATTTCACTGATTACTCCATTTTCTGTTTGTTTCCTCTTTGATGCAGCACACATACAAGTAAAGAACAAAAGAAAAGATTAATTGAAACTCAAATAAAGTTAACTTGTGTTGCACCGAAACCTGCCATCTCCGTGTCATCACTCCATACCATTGAGCCTTCTGACCGAAGCTCTGCCTGCTCGCCACACACTCACTCTACCTCGACCCACATCGCCCCCTACAGTTCCTTCAGTTGGGTTGTGGAGGTTAGCATACTAGAATAGAATACTGTTAAGAATACTGTTGGGTAGTGGAGGTTAGCACACTATAACGTTACAGCTACTTGTCAGGACTTGTCGTGCAAGGCAAGTATAACTGCATAATTATAGGCTGTTCATCTTATTGACTCCAACACCGAACCCACCCCCACCCCCCTTCACCTACCACCACAAATACAATTCCATTCTGTGGGAAACACTGCCTTCCATAATCAGACCCTTCATCTTATCCATGACAAATGCATAGTCCTGTAGAATAAAGTATTGTTAGAATACTATTGAGTTGTGGAGATTAGCGCACTAGAATACTACTGTTAGAATACTGTTGGGTTGTGGAGGTTAGCACACTAGAATAGGGTATTGTTAGAATACTATTAGGTTGTGGAGGTTAGCACACTATAACGTTACAGCACAGGGTAATCCTAATTTTATGCATCAAATTTATTCCAATCCAACTCAAAAGTTTTGAACCACAAAGTGAAGGTTTTATCCAGATCAAAACCAAGAATAGATTATATGATCTAATCCAATTTCAGGATCCTTGTTTCCCTTTGAACAAGCTTTTTTCAAGATTTGATCCAATCCGAAATCCGGTAACTAAAATCCGATAACCAAAATCCGATCACGTTTCTTTTGAACAATTGGGCCCAAACAATCAAAGCATATGTAAAACTAAAAAGCTATGCTACCTCATGTTTGTTTTGCTCGGACCCCATAAATCACCGCTTGCGGTTATATTTATTATTTATTATTATTCTTTACTTTTTAAACTATTCTTTGACTATTGCCCTTCTATGCTTTTATCAACTATTCCTGTTTGCTTTTGTTTATGTAAAGCACTTTAAATGACCTCTGTGTATGAAATGCGCTATATAAATAAAGTTGACTTGACTTTGATTTTATTAGGGGCAGCCGTGGCCCACTGGTTAGCCCTCTGGACTTGTCACCGGAGGGTTGCCGGTTCGAGCCCCGACCAGTGGGCTGCGGCTGAAGTGCCCTTAAGCAAGGCACCTATCCCCTCACTGCTCCCCGAGCGCCGCCATTGTAGCAGGCAGCTCACTGCGCCAGCGTTAGTGTGTGCTTCACCTCACTGTGTGTACACTGTGTGCTGTTTGTGTTTCACTAATTCACCGATTGGGTTAAATGCAGAGACCAAATTTCCCTCACGGGATCAAAAAAGTATATATACTTGACTTTACTATTTCTGAATGTAGGCATAATAGTGCATTTAACTGAGGGAAGTTGCCGTTGTGATCCAATGAATTCAGATAAGTGACATTGTGTTTTAGCCTATACCTAGCCTACCACTGTAAACCCAAACAGTCAAGCCAACTGAAAATATTTGAGGAAATTGATTTCTTTGATTTTATTTATTTACTCAATTGAAGCTAAAACTAATATTTGATTTGAGTACCAATAACTCCATAACCCTAATTGAAGTTCACTAAAACTAATTTTGCCAGCATCAGCATACTGTATGTATCTCACAACTGAACAATGGACAATAGCAGTAGACTGATCTGCCGTCAGCAGGGAATGCATAGATATACAGTACAACACAGTTAGGCAATAAAGCCTATATTGGATGACTATGTGTTACAGGTGTGCTAATACATTTTTATTGATTGAGAAATCAATTTTACCTAGGGAGCACAGCACAATCGTGCAATTAGGTCTCTTAAGTCTTTTTAAGTCAACTTCTCCTCAATGGTTACCTTGACCATATTCCAGGTGAGGGCATCCACCAGCATTTTGCAGCATTTTGCTGTCTAGCCACCACATGCCAAAGTTTATGACATTGAATCAGTGTTTTAGTTAGTTAAATGCACACCATTGCAACAATAATTGAGTTGAATTGAAAGTTTTTTATCAAAGGATCAAAGGAGTAAATTCCTCATAATGACTTAAATTCCTCATAATAACTCTAAACTAGTTATATTAAGTTATATCTTTTGCTTATAAAGGATACATAAAAAGCACAACTTGATATATTTCCCAAACACTGTTGATGCAAAGGATCATGGGAATTTAGGAAACTAAATTCTGGTAAACTTAGTTTCTGGAAACTAATGACACACACACACACACACACACATGTTTACACCCATGTTAAACAGAAAGAGGATTCCAGTTGTGGTCAGAAACAGAAAGAAAGACTGTTCTGTATTGTTCTTCTAGTTCAATAAACATTTTAAAGCATATTGTGTGATGTGGCTCATAACTCCGCTAAGTTACAGTTTAGATCTATCCTGTGTTACAACCTGGTAGTAAGGGTGCAAAAGATTGTAATAAAGGAGCACTGCATATGTATGTGTTAGTCCTTTCCTTGTCCCGGAGGATTATAGGGCTGGTGCTTATGTTTCTGCAGTGCCGAACCCATGAAAGTCATAGAGAGTAATTGCCCTGGATGGGACAGCCGTCCTTCGCAGGACAAGCCTTAGCCGAAACCGTTGCCCATTTAGGCCTACAGCTGAGTGGTTATTGTAATGGTTATGGAATTTAGCAGATGCTTTTGTCCAAAGCGACTTGCAATATAAAACGATACAATAGTTAAAAATTAACTGTAAATAGTTTTAAAAAGTTGGTTAGACTACATAAAGGAAAAAAACAATAATGTCAATGCAACATCAATGTATAAGTGCTGCTACAGCGGCGCTCGGGGAGCAGTGAGGGGTTAGGTGCCTTGCTCAAGGGCACTTCAGCCGTGCCTACTGGTCGGGGTTCGAACCGGCAACCCTCCGGTTACAAGTCTGAAGCGCTAACCAGTATCGGCTGCCCCAAATGTATCAATATCAATATGCAATGTCAAAAACATAAAAAAATACCATACAAACCATAACTTATAAGAACCTCTCAATTAATTAAGTGTAAACTGAACAGATATGTCTTTAGACACCTCTTGAAAGACCCAAAACCATTCATTCCACCAATGTGGAACCTGAGGAAAAGAGTCTTGAATTTGGCCTAGCGTTTATGGCTGGTTGATACAACAGACGCTCATCAGAATACCACAGTGGGCGCTTGGGGAGTAGACTGAGGCAACACAGATGAAGTGCCTTGTCCAAGGGTACAATGTGCAACATCAAGTGACTAGTTGGGCTTGATGATTATGATCATACATGGGGCACATGTCATGCATACTTCTGGCCTTCATTTGTTCTGAACATAAGACTTTGTTTAAAAAAAAAAAGCCTAAATCTCCTGTCCAACTCAGATAATATTGTGTTTAATGTATGTACCCTACATCATCCTACCCATCTGCATCCACAAGTTTGGGAATTGTGAGCGCACCCGCAGAGAGTTCAAGTTGAAGTTTATTGTCATGTACTCATAAAAAGAGTTTATCAGTAATGACATTTCTTATGCTCAAGAGCCAGCTAAACTTTAAATAATAAATGAAATAGTAGTAATTTAAAAGTGTGTGTATGTGAACACCTTTGGCAGAGCTTTGCGGTCATGGGTGGTCCTGTTACCACTGTTACCATACCATGCTGTGAGTCTAAGTATATCTTAGGGTCCTATTTACTGTCTTATTTATTGTCCTATTTATGTTGTGACTAGTATAACGCTTTTTAACAACAGTCCACCTCATGTTGTGCCTGTAAACAAGAGGGTCCAGTAACTGCTTAAAATGATTGATGCTGATTGAAATGGATTGAAATGAATCCATATTGAACTTGTCTATTTGAATAAGAAAAAACTGACCATTTAAGTTTAATACAATATTTTACCTTTATTAGTATTAGGTCATCACATCATAGGTCACATCATAGCCAATGCACTGGTCAATGTCTGCCCAGTGCACATCTGTCAGGGTGAGTGGGTGATTCTCAAAGGCTTAGTATTGTAGGCAAAATATTGTATAGTAACATTATGTACAGCATGAGACATGGACCAAGACTTGGACCATGCACGCCAACATTTTGGGAAATTAGCTTATTCACTGTCTTCCTCAGAGTTAGATAAGATTATACATACTTCTCGTCTCTGTGCGTGCGCTAACTCTGTCTGACGCACCGTTAGCCTAGCTTAGTAAAGCTAATTGAGGTGGGCAGAACCAACTATCCTATCTCCCAAAAGTGACAAAAGAACTCCAACTTTGTCTTATTTACATGTTGTGACTATAATACTTTTTTTAACAAGTCCACCCCATGTTGTGCCTGTAAACAATAATGTGGCCTTTATTGCCATCTAGTGGTAAGTACAAATAAGCCTACTGTGATTTAGGATGCTATTCATTTTAGTTCTTAGTAACCTAACACTTCTGGGGCCTCACCAACTCTGGGTCCTCAACACCTAATCATGAGACAAACATAACCACGCCATAAATATGTATGTCATATCCTGCCATATGCTTATGAGAAATTAACAGCAATGACCATTGTGTAACTTTTTATAATAACTAGCTTGATGTGGTTCAAAGGGACACATCATGACAAAGAAATCTCTCTGAATCTCTGAAACATTTCAATATCATTGCACATTACCTGTCATTGAGAGCCTATGGCAACTCCCATGTCATATAGGATAAAGTAAGATGTTTTCATATTTGTTTTCTTCAGTTTTCCTTTTTGTTTGCCTGATAGTTGATACCAAAAGACACCCATTTTTGCATACTACTGCCAATTCAATTCTATTCATTATTGCCACAATTTTGAATTACACATTCTAATTTTTTATGTGAAACATTTTATCTTACCACTTCAAAGCCAGTGTACTGTACAGTATACAGTATATATATATCAAGGATTTATGTGTCAATTTATCTATCCATACTGGTCTACATACTGATATTTGACTGTTGATGTCCTCCTTCCACCAGGTGTCAGACTCTCCCTGCTTTGACTTCAGGCATTTACGTGCCCTAAACAGCAGGTGGCACACTTGTGCTTTGAGTTTCACAGCCATTTGGTGTTGGCTGAGATGATTGGTCTGAATGTGTGCCAAATTGAGGGTCGAGAGCAGGATTGAGGAGTGGGGAAACGAGGCTATGCAGGTGAACCAGAATAAACCCATGGCGGAGCCGGTGCGCTCGCAGTTAGAGCACCTGTACTGAAGTGGAGGGTTTGGATTCCTCTGCTGCTAGTGTGTGGTGGGGTACACCTGTCACTCTCTGATGCCCTGTGGGGCCAGGATGGGTATGAGGTCTCTTTGGCTGAGCACTCTTTGAAATTGCTGCAGCTCTTCAGATCATTGTAGCCTGAATGGCAGTTGCATTGTCCAACAACATCTTCTGTGCCAGGAAGGTTAGTGTCCCAAGAAGGTTATGGAAGCCACTCATGCATGCCGAGATGGTTGACAGGCAGAAACTGGGTTTTTGAAAGGCAGAATTGCATTGTAGATTCATAAAAATGGAAAGCCAAAGTGTGCCTGAGTATGCAAGTTCATGCTGGACATTCGCACAATTGCAGTTTTCTCATTTTCCTTTGTCCAATTAAAACAGCATATGGCAAATCAGCTGGAATGTGTTGTGCATGATTAAGCTGAAATGTACATAACAATAATGCCAAGTGCTTCTGTTGTTATAGCTTTTAAATTGCAATTGTTCAGTTGTGTTACAGGCTGATTCAATTACATTCTTAATCTATCAATGCATAATATATGAAAGCAGAATCTGATTGTCTTTGTTGCATTGTTTTTCTTGAGGATAATGACTTGTTTTTTTTCTTTGTCACCTCTTCTCTTTGCAGTTCCATATTGTCTGTGCTTGATAGAGAAGTAAATAAGAATTTCCCCCTCGCCCAGCTGAACAAAGTCAACATCGAGGCAGTGGCCTGAAGGACAGTGAGGGATAAAGCAGTAGAATCTTTCAGATCACACCCTGAGGAGATTAGAGGAATGTGCATTAAAAAGCTTCCTGACTTTCCAAATGTCTTACGATACCATCTCTACACCTCTGCAAATCTGAAAACATAAGGGGTTGGACTGATGGGAGAATGGGTAATGGGCTCTTCATAAGACTGGCCCCTTAGGCTTTTTAAACATTCGTCACACTCACAGAAACAGAAACACACACACACACACACACACACACACACACACACACACACACACACACACACACACACACAGGAGGAAAGGAAAAACAAATGCACACAAAATGCAATGAAAGAATCATGTAGACATATGGCAGCTTCAGTGAAATCACTGCTAAGTTTTACATTCTTAAAATGCTCTGGGGGTAAGGGGGAGAGTTTTGTTATATATCTGCAGGAAACAAAAACAAAAGTCATAGCATTTTTTGACTGATTATCTCTTGAGGTGGTGGGAACATCTGCCTCTTTCTCCCGTGCTTAACTTTTGAGACATTCTCTCTGCACCTAAGGGCCTTGCGAAATGCAGGAGCACATATTCTTATACCCACAGTAATGTGTAATAATATACAATGAGTTACCATGCATATCCATTTTTATTGAGCTCTTTTAATAAAGCAAAGTAAACACACATTTCTGTGTGCATTTCTTAAATCAGGCCATGCCATCCCACGATGGCTGGCATCATAATAATTTCTTTTTTCTCCTCTCTCACACTTCCTCTCCGTCTCTCTGTTGGAGAGAGATGTCTGCTCCTTTCTCAATACAGTGTTTTCTCCATAAAGGTAACATGGGGACATACAAATCCCTCATTCCCTGCCACTATGCTTCTTTGTTCCCTTCTCCAAGGCAAAGAGATCATTTCTGCTGTCACAGATTCGCCTTCTGCTCCAAATGTGCGAAGTGAAAGTAAACTGACTTCTGTGTTAGTGCTGTGGTTCATTACAGCATCACAAGCTTCTGTCTCTTTCTTTCTCCTGAATGATGTTTCTGTTTTCAATCACTCACAGGTGATTAATAAAAATTACGAGCCTGCATGAACAATTATGTGCTTAATTTGCATAAAATAGCACATTCCAGCATACTAGCCTCTTACTCACAATTACATTCTTTCTTGTTGTTCCAATTCAGACTTTGTTGAATGTGTAGTTGCAATGAACAGACTGTCTGGGTACACCATTTCAAACTTGTCTCCATCCCCCTAGGCAGATAGTCGGATCTACAGAATCAATCCTGAACACATCCACAGGCTTGCGTTAAGACTTATCTCCCTCCTGTGAAATGCCTAATTAGAGCTGAACACTTCAAGAGTCGAGATATGGCAGTTGTGATAGCGGTTTCGCTCTTTAACCTTGTGTCACAATTTCCTTTCCTACTAGATTCATTTGAACAATTCTCCCCCTTTCCACTTCCTTGTAATTCACGCTCACCTTTTAAATGACTATTGGTATAGAACTCGGCTGGGGAAAACAAGCTAAGCAAGTTAAGCCCTGACTTATGCTTACTTTTGTGGGTCATCGATGACTGTGAGTATACAACACACACACACACACACACACACAAATATGATGGCAACCATTCTCACTGTCAAGGTTACTTTGGATTTGAGTTCATGAGGCATGAGCAGGCAAGACCTCGGGCTTGTCAGGTTGCAGGAAGTAAACACACTGGCTGGGACTGATGGTCTGGAACAGCAGAGTTAATTGAAAACTAAGGTCACGAGTGTCACCCGCCAATCAAGTGATTGACAGAGTGCCTTGTTTGGAGGGAGGAGAACCGGGACTGACGATGCGGAAAACCTGCCGACCTCGGGATGGAGGTAAGGGGGGGATCTCGGAGGTGTTTCAGCTAAATTCTGCTAACCGTTTTCTACTGTGGGAAGTGGTAGATTCTCAAAATTACTTCCCCTGTGAAATAAATTGTTTGCTGTCTGCACAAAAAAAAAACATGTGCACTATATCCTCTGCATGGCCTTTTGGATAACCTATGAATGTCGGGATCATCATGTACTGACCCAATGGACATTTGAAAAATCTGCAGGTGGGTGTTTATAGTGTGGATAGTTTCCTAGCAAGTGTTTGACACCTCAAGCTTTCCTGCATCTGTCTTAGGACCTCCAATATTGTCAGATAAATGAAAATGTTTCATAACCCATTCAAATATCACCATAACCTTTGTATCATTTTTAAATTAATTCCATTAGTTGAAATATACAGTATTTCACAATGTATTTTTTTCTATTTCTGGAGAAATAAACAAGGGAAGTTGTCATCTATGGAGCAAGTGTCTCCATGGTATCTGCGAAATCGATGTATGATTGTCAGTGGCAGCCATAAACCACAACATGTGAAGATAGTGGCAAGGAACAAAACAACACAAAATGAATGTAGAAGTCCACACAAAAGTCCACTAAATGCTTCTCCACTCTCTCTCAAGCGTACCTGCACTGGAGCGATTTGGTGCGGCCGGCTGGCTGCAACACAAAAGAGACTCTGAAACAGGTGCCTGCATCATCTACGGAGGGCTTTGTGTCTCCTCTAGGGTCCATACTAATGTGTGGACACAAATCCCACACCTGTCAGAGTCAGCTATCTCAACACTGACTCCTTTTGTCTGTGGGGCGACATTGTATCTAATTTCCCAGATGGGACATTTGGATTCAATGCCAATCATAATTTGCCAGGGTGGAGAAATGTCATCGTGATCCTCAGTGTATCGCGATGCTAAAGCGCATGAGACTATGAATGAGAGGCACCGCCAAGATTGTTTGGCCTCTGGGCTCCTACTCAAAACATTTAGGCTATTATCTGTCAATAAAAACAGAACTCAAAGCTGAATGCACAACTGTAATACGAAATATCTAGATTCAGTGTTACTATGCAATGTCTGTTTTCTTTCTGTCTTTAGTGTGTTTTGAAAGATGACTATACGACAGTCTGACAAGGACACAGTTATGTATTGCTCCAATCATGACAGAGTGCACTGGTAGTTGATTAAAAGGATAGAGCTGTAACTCAAGAGATCCCCACTTAGGTGAAAGCAACGAGACACTTGGACAAATCAATATCCGTCTAAAAATATAAATGGTGCAACACGATGCTAATTTGTATCAAGTTTCCACAAAACTGCTTTATTATAGTCCACAGAAGCCTAGGCCTTGATTTTTGGACCCATTCTTGATATAGACAAGGTCTGAACAAAATCTGAGACGGTGCAGCAACAATCGTATCTGATATGACACAGAAAGACCCATATATATACAGTATACTGTATATATTGGATGCTTATTAAAACATTTTGAATGCAAAATGTTATATATACAATGTAACCATAAAGGCTTTCTCTCAAACCTATTCTTAGCATTGTCTTGGATCAGTTGAATGAAATCTACTGTACTGGGAGTCGGAGAATTAAACAAATAAAATAAATGGCATGAGGTCTCCATGCTTTTGCTAGTCAAAATTAAGCCTTGAGACAGTGGCATGGTCCCATGCTTGATAATCCCAGTACTGACATAATGATTCTGAATGAGTTCTAGGCTACACAAAGAAGCTTTAATAATGCAGCTGTGCAAAAAGGTAGCGCTTCTCCGGCCACAAGTGGAAAGGCAAAACAGAGATGAATGAGTACCTTTAATCTCACCTTCAGGTCCCATCTTTGATACAATTCAGGCTTTTTTCCCCCCCACCGTGGCCCTAGGGAGGAGGTAATGGAGAACTCGCTTACGGCAGCATCGTTTGATCAGATGTGGAACTGTCAGAGGAGTAATTGGGAGTAATGATGATGAGGTGAGATGGGGGAGAGGACCTCTCAGAGGAGTGTGTGTGTGCGTAGAGGGTGGGGTGGTACGAGCGCAATATAACATATATGTGCAGTTTTGCAATGAAATACCTCGTCAACATTTAAAATGGTGGTTGTGAAGATAAATCCACACCCCCACACCACCCCACCCCCCACCATCCAACTTCACTAGTTTGTCCTCCGTGGGTATAAAAATCAATGTCCTTACCTCTAGTCTTAAAAAAAGGTACTGTCGAGAGAAGAAAGATCCTACACATTGTATATCTGTGCTATTTTATGGGAAGGTGTCTCTTCAAGCCTTTCAGGAGTTGCTCTGTAAACTCACACATTTTACTAGTGTGTGATAACTTGCAGTCTCACAGTGTTGATATTGATCTACCTTGGTACAGTCAATATGGGAGATCATGGGTCAGACAACCTATAGCTATACCATAGAGTGTTTCAATCACAGAATGCAGTTCTGTGATTGAAACACTCTACCTCTATATTGTGCGCTTACTGTGTATACTAGAAATCAATTCATATATTTTATTCAGTGGTTGCAACAAGCAAACATCAAGTGTTCACTGCAGTCTGGATGTTTCACTAAGTGCCAAAAATGGTAAAGCCATTACAAAAAAAAAAAAAATAGCACAAGCAGAACAGTCAGATTCAAGAGCCATGCTGGATTGCTTTGAGCAGTAAGTGCACTGTATTAATGGGACACCACAAGACCGATTATGGGGATAATTCTAGTTCTTCCACTAGTATTTCTAGTGGACTTTCCACTTTCCTACAGAGTTCCACGGTGAGCGTAAGTTTCTACTTATCAAATGTTGTGTGTAGCTCCCTGCATTACCCACAGCTATAGCAGATGGAGCAGTTAGAGTTGAAATATGACACTTGAAAGTATATGCGCGCTACAGTGGCGCATATCAAATGTGCCAAGATGTCCGACCAAGACACATAATTACAGTGCTTGTATTTGCAGGGTTTCCTCATCTCACAAGAAGCCTCTCCCTCCTCCTCGTCTGCCCCACACCCTCCCTGCTGTGATAATCTGCCCACTTACACTCCATTCAGAGCACAGCTTCTGATGACCTGCTGCCTCCCTCTCCTTGTCTTCCACTACTAAAATCTCCTAAATATTTAGACTGTTGTGGGATCTATTACACTGCTTTAGCTTGTGGCACATCACTTACATTGAGTTAGCTTTTACAAAGCACCCTTGGGAAGACCGCACCCCTCCCATGGCAGGCATCAACACATCCTCCACGATTCATCCTGACTGTCTGATGGCTGGCTCCTCTCATCCTCCAATGCCTGCTGCCCGGCGTTGGAGCCAGAGGTGGAAGACAGAGCTTCGGCAGGCCAGATGTCCACATGACAGCCTCGTGAGCAGTCAGAAGGGCAGTGAGGAATATGGTCAGGGGAACTGGACTGTTAGAGCAGCACGAAGCGATGCTCTCTTATTTGATTCTTTGAGCCTTTAGCGCTGAAGATTAGGCCCTGGCGTGCAGGACACTTTTAAAGTGGGAAATGAGAGGCGAGAGAGTGGGACGAGACCAGATGAGGCGAGGCGAGACCAGACGAGCGAGACGAGACCAGACGAGACGAGGGAAGTTGCTTTTGATAAATAAACCAGCAGCCAAAAAAGGGGGAGAAAAAGCACAGCTCAGCGTGAGAGCTGACAAGTCTCACTCTCTGCTCACTCTCGCTAGCTTCTACCCCCACAGCAATCCCTCAGTGGGACAGGGCCATCGGAGCCACCAGTGTCTCTGCCTCTGCTACTCACTGCACGCTAGGAGTCGGAGGAAATGGAGGGTGCGGTGGGGGAATTTGGGAGGCTGTACATGAAAAACGAAATGACAGAACCACTGGTGGTGGCGTTGGATGGGGGGAATAAATAGTGAGAGTGGCAGAGCACGGTTGCAGGGCCGCTGTGATGTATGCTCCGGTGCTTTTTCCGAGCGGAGGCTGTAATAAGTGTGTCTGCACTTGACAGCGTTTGTTTCCTTGTGTTTCCAACACGCAGGAGGCATGGTCAGGATGGTGGAGTCCTTGCCTGGCTATCTTGTTTCGAATAATTAAGTGTTCTTTTTAAGATATGTTATTTGATGTGTGTGTGTGTGTGTGTGTGTGTGTATGTGTGTGTGTGTGTGTGTGTGTGTGTGTGTGTGTATGTGTGCAGCAAATGCCTTTTGATAACAGTAGCAGAAAGGGTCCTTTTTTAACCTTTCCGTGCACAGTGCATCGGCATGGACAGTACCTCTACCATGATGACCTCACGCTGGCACGGAGCTCCACTAACAAAATTCAACTGACATATCTATTTCTGAACCACCAAGCCTGGCAATGCAAGTGGTATTTCTCTTGTGATCTGTCGAGAAATGTGAAAGCTAGTACCCTCGAGCACACATCCAGCATTCATTTCACTCCTGCTAATGAATGCATCGTTTCTCTCTCTCTCTCTCTCTCTCTCTCTCACACACACACACACACACACACACACACACACACACAGGAACATATAACCCCACATTAACATCAATTAAACATGCCAGGTGCCAGAGTGCCAGGCAGGGCCGGAGTGGGGCCACTTTTCAGCCCGGGAGTTTCAGGCCCAAGACCGGCCCATGTTTTCCATAGTGGTGGAAATTGGATAAATGAAGCAACATTTCAGCTCTTACTATCCTGTAGTTTTAGTATGGTTCAACAAATGTGTAAAGGTTATAATTCACTTCAACTGAGAAGTTAACAAACAACATTCCACTATTCCACAAGTTAACAAAAACAGAAAGAAAGAAAGAAAGAAAGAAAGAAAGAAAGAAAGAAAGAAAGAAAGAAAGAAAGAAAGACAGCCTTTGAAATGTATCCTATCCCACGCTTCCACAAAGAGGCATATTGAATGTTTAGGCTACATGTTTTTGCATTGTTAGGCTATTGTTGTTTGGTGATTTAGCTTATTCCTTTACTACACCCTCTTCTGAGCAAACAAGGCATATAGGTTTATCATGTAGCATAATTGCTCTTTCTTACATTATATAACTATAAATTATCCTCTCTACATGTCCCTGTAGTCATGGCCTCATCATCACTAATTTCAGGCTAATTTTCAGTGGTCGACTGGTTGATCTGCTGCTCAGAGGCTACCATTTTTATTGCATAGGCCTACACAGATCAAGCTTCAGTTTTGTTATCAATATTTGCATACTGCAAAGTCTATGAATCGGATACAAAAGGCTAATATTTGAAGTAATTTAATATGTTGCTTGCGAATAGCTTGACAACGCTACAAACGTCCAATATTAGCCCAATAATTACAGTACTATAGGCTAATCATTGCCTATATCTCTCTTTACCAGTTGCCACTTTTGTATGTAATCTGAAAGCTTGGCAAATTTAGCAGCATTCTACCTGGCCGTTTCAGTCCCTCCTGGTCTCTTTCTACATCCATTTTTTTTTATTCCATACATATTTTTTTCCTCGACCGGCCCAAAAGTGAAGCGGCCCACCGGGAATTCTCCCGATTACCCACCCCGGGCCTGGTGCCCACAGCCCACATTCATCTTAGAATTTGTATTTAAAACGTAATTTTAGGATTTGTTTTTTAAGACAAAATGACTAAATTTTCTGAAAATGTCACCTCTGTAAATGGCACTAATTTACTGTAAAGTTCCAGCAAACTCAACAACTTTATCAAAACTGATTTTCAAACTTTCTTTAAATTTTTAAATTTAAATATACCTGACTATGAGCATTGCAAATACTGCCTACACAAAGGTGTAATTGAATGCTTTAAATGCATCCACAATATGCAAAGCCAAACACTAAAGTGGTTTATTCATATTCACCACCTAACAATGAAGGGCAGCTCAGTTGGAGGTCCAGCAGCAGCCTGAGAGAGAGCACACCAGATGAGCTGGTCATGCCCATGCTGGAGAGCCAGAGCCCACGCCACACACTCAGTCTCCCCCTCAGCCACACACAGGCTCAACTCTGCACCAGTGATGTTCTGGCTGATCCAAAATGAGCCCTTATGTATTTCACAATCCTCCGTACAACTCACCTGTGTCATTTCTGTTCAGAGGTGTATTACTGGAATAAGACTAAAGATTTCTTTCATTGTTATGTCATTATGCACTTGCGTATAATCAAGATTGAAGCGTTTCTCTTGGACTAAATTCTGCAAAATATATCCTTTTTTATATCAAATGCTTAATTGCAATTCACATGCAATCCAGATAGGTTGGCAATGAAGCCATTTTTACAATGAGCACAGACCCCACTGTTACTGCACATGGTGGTGCACTACAAAAACAGATAGCTGGTAGGCATTCAGCAATGGAACACACATGGTAGGGTAGGCCTACAGCAACGCAATAATTTCACATAACACAGTTTGCTGCACAACAATACACATCACATTTACACATGAAAAGATAAAACAATAATAATTATAATAATTTGTTGTTATTCCTACTTAGCTTAATGCAGGCTTAACAACTTTTTCAAAACTATATATGTTAATTTTAACCATTGTAATGTGCATATTCTTTAAGTCGCTTTGGACAAAAGTGTCTGCTAGTATAAGTATATATACTTTTTTGATCCCGTGAGGGAAATTTGGTCTCTGCATTTAACCCAATCGGTGAATTAGTGAAACACAAACAGCACACAGTGAGGTGAAGCACACACTAATCCCGGCGCAGTGAGCTGCCTGCTTCAACGGCGGTGCTCGGGGAGCAGTGAGGGGTTAGGTGCCTTGCTCAAGGGCACTTCAGCCGCGGCCCACTGGTCGGGGCTCGAACCGGCCACCCTCCAGTTACAAGTCCAGAGTGCTAACCAGTGGGCCACGGCTGCCCCATGACCATAAGCATAACCATAACCATATTATTACATATCCTTCCAGATGACTGAGAATGAACCCTTCAAGAAAAAATGTCCCTGACTGACCACAGTTGTAAAATAGTACAAGTGCATAAGCAAAAACACAATTGCTTCACTCACTGACACACAAGAGTCAATATCCAAGACATGGAAGGAGTGCTGTAAATTGACACAACTTCAGTGCTGTGATGAAACTCACAGACAATACACTACTCACAAAAAGTCAGGGATATTCAGCTTTCGGGTGAAATTTCAGGATGAACCTAAAATCCACTATAACCTTTACAGGTGAACTTAATGTGAACGTTCTAAACGTTTGAATGTGCATATTGTGCATGTCCAACAGTTCAATGTTTCAGTACTTTCTGTACTGAAACACATTTCACCCGAAATCCAGATATCCCTAACTTTTTGTGAGTAGTGTTGTATGCCTAATAATAACACAAAAAAGTGTCAGAAGTTTAAGATTGAAGCTTGTTTATAAGCTTTCTAACAGGCAATGATGAGATGCATGTTCAGTGCTCACACCAAAACAGTAGCCATCACTGTGTAAGATACATAAAGAGTCTGTAGCTAATGTGTTCTCTGTTCAGAAAATTAAAAAAACTCATTAAAAAATTCAGAAAATGTTTGTGGTTCTTTTACTGCTGTGGGAAGAGAGGCGGTGTCTTATTATGACTTCAGCAGTTATTATACAAAAAGCCATTAAAATTTGTGATCAGCCATTCACCTTTATTTAGAATTTAACAAATATTCCACGGTTGGCTAACTGAAAAAAAAAGCCATGACTATAACTAGTCTCTCTCTATATATATTTCCTCTGGAAACTAAAAGGCATTTATTTTGTTCACTGCCCAAATGTATTCATTTTTATAGGGGTGAGAAGCACATTAGTTGACAGAAAATTAAAGCTGTGATTATATGGTCGGAGAAAGCTATTAACTGTCCAGACTGCAGTCAAAAAGGAACACTATTTACTCTCTTTATTAGCTTCCAATACCGTTCTAAGAATGAATCCAGTTGCAATGCAAATAGTATTCAATAATAAAAAAATATTCCTGTTTGTTGCAACAAAAAGTCTTCAGTTTGTTTTTGGCATCACAAGTTCAGACCTCATGCTTCCTCTGTGCTTTGCTGTTTGTCTGGTCAACACTAACAATATATTTGTAATTTATCTGTGCATTTTAAATATGCCCTTTCTTGAGCTGTACCTGTCAAAAATCAAGACATGTTACAGGTTCTTATAACACTTGTTATTCAAGCACAGACTAAGAAGCTGTAAATATAATCTTGTTTTGTTTTCTCAACATTGTTCCTATTCCATATTCTATATTGTTACTGTAAAGGAATGCAAGTCAGTTTTGGGTTCTAGGGCTTCCCCTAGAAGTCACAGAGTATGTATAGTTTACCTTATAGGCTACTTCTCACGGCTTGAGCCCTTCCCCCCTGGACACCGTTGCATGGGCATTTGTTTTGGAGCCAAAGCAAGAAGAAGAAGAAGAAGAAAATCTCCAGTGAGCCATATTTACTGACTAGGTAATGTTTCACGAATCTCACGAGATGCAAGGCTGGTTCAACTCCTGCAGGGTGCTGCCAGCTGTTAGGTGCATGATTCTCCCTATAACAACTTTGTTTACCATCAAAATTACTTCAAAATGATGCTGTTATTGTGGGGATTTCTGGTTTATGTGCCCACCTGCACTGGCAACCAGTGTGGCTTGTGTGACTGCAAGCGTGGTCACATGGGGCAGGTCACATGACTAACTAGGAAGTTATAAAGTTTGGTTTGTTGAGAGCTCACATTCTCTTGCTGCTGCCACCACTTGCTCTTTGTGACTGTTAAGGTCCCCTGTCATGCAGGTTGTGTGTGTGTGTGTGTGTGTGTGTGTGTGTGTGTGTGTGTGTGTGTGTGTGTGTGTGTGTGTGTGTGTTTGTAGAACTCACTTCTCATGACTTGTTTTAACTTATCAGGGTGAATGCTAGAACCATGTGTTTCACTCTTCATGGAGGACACTGAGGTGACTGCCTGATTTTAAGATTTATCAGTGCTGGGCTACAGACACTGATGCTCTGGTAATTTGTTTTATATTTATGATCTTAGTTGTTTGTTTACATTGGTAGTTATAAATCAATTAACTGTTTCTTTAAATCTGTAGCACTGGAATGTTCCTTTCTTCCTGTGTCACTGTGCTATGGGGAGTAGTGAACGCTCTTGCAAAGTAGGCTTATATTTACTACGTATGTCCATTGTGTAACTGTGCTGTGGAATGTACATGGTAACTAATATGTGCCATTTCTTTTAAAAGGGACCAGGCCAGCCACTGTTTTACTGTTAGTTTTTGGGTTTGTTTGTTTGCTTTCATTTTGTTTGTCTTTTTGTTTGTTTGCATGGTCTCTCTGTAACTGCTGGGACTAACATCACTTGCTTAAGCTCGCACGCTTACAGCTCTTGTGCTGTGAGCTGACTGTTCCTCTTTTGTCCCATCATATACTGTAGGCTGTCTCTGTACAAGGCCGGATCCGCAACTCAGTACTGCTCCTTTCGGGTTGGGTGGCACATGGAGGGAGCCATTTTCTCGGTGTGTACTGGTCAGCAACACGGTGTGTACTGGTCAACAACACGGTGTGTACTGGTCAGCAACACGGTGTGGTATTTTGTAGTGGTATCCTGTAGTGGTATTTACTTCTTGTGTTTGCAGTGCTTGCCGTGTTGCATTCTTTTGTGGTGCTGGGTTTGCTGTCTCTCTCTCCCTCTCTCACCAGGGCCTCTCTCCAAGACGGGAGCTGTGTGTGCTGACCCGACCTTATTAGCCTGAGGAGTCTCAGCCAGTTATCCCATGCAGTCTTTCTTACACACAACTTACATTCTGGATTGTATTTATACTATTTGTAATAAATTTGAGTATTTTGTATATGCCTTTTGCCAACTGTTCCTTTGTGGGGAAGGCCGGGAACCAGCCACGTTAGAGCTTATAGGTTTCTCCCGCCTGGGTTTAGGGGGTGGCATAGTCAGAGTAGGTATTCTGCATGTCAGGTACCACATTATATTAAGGTAAAAAACTTGCGTAGGCTGCCTTTAATGTCATGTGTTAATTCTCTTTGCACAACACATTCTACTAATCAGTTTGAGACAGCGACAACAACAGCCACATGTGTATCCATCTGTCACAGTATAGTTTCTGCATTCAAAAAGTCCAACATGACCATTTGTTACCTCTTGATTTGCCGCACCTGCATGGAATCAGTTGTAATCTAGTTTGTGCCATGCACGTTGCCATGGAAACAGAAAGAAATTACAAAGTTAGTTTTGAGGTCACTAAAGTTACACAAGCCTTAGCCAAGCCTTGACTGAAATGAAATGAGTATTTGTTCAATGAGGAACTATTGGCTTAGTCTAAAAGACTCATCAACAGACACATAAAAGGGTTCAACAATAAATCACATTCAAACATTTTGCTAGCCTTTGTAAATCATCTACTGTACTCCTGTGGCACCTATTTTGATTTCACAGCCGTGGATAAGTAGCCTTTAACATAACAGAACATCTTCAAGGGTTGAATTCAATTATGCAAATGCTTGAAGGCGTCACATCCCAGTGCCATGAAGTATTTATCATACTAGACATTGTATTCCACTCAGATTATGCATGACTCAGAGAATTTTCAAACCTTTCATCTTAGCTGTGAAATCAAGGTAGTTCAACTGAAAATAGAGACCAGTGCCCTTCTCTGTTCCAGCAATATGAATCTGGAGGTCAGTTGAGCAATTTCGTTGGAGTATAATGTAACATTTTGGCAACGTAGCAGCAGGCAAACGTCTTGAAAATAGGAATTCATATGTGTCTGGGACAGAGGGATATTTACCATAGATATTGACCGCTTTCATTAAGAACATTATCTTTATTATTGTTATCATCTTAGTTTGAGTCTTTTAAAAACCCTGTATACAGTAAATCAGTTTACCATCTAAGATGCCCTGAGTTGTAACTGCTGTGATTTTGCACTGTAAATACAGATGCAAAGCAGCAGAATGGGCACGGATAATCCTAGGGCAAAACATTAATGCAATGTAATGCAAAATAACTCCTCCTAAAACATTGTTGATATTGAATTAAAGAGTCTGGGACACTCTACTGGTATTTAGAATGGGGGAAGGACTACCATGTGCTGCTGTATAAACCCATAGACACATCGATGCACATTTAAAAAAAAAGTCAAAGGAAGTCATTAAATAGTCGATCAGTTAGGTTGCCACAATATAAAGCAAGTTCATTCACTAGTAAATTAAATTATTCAAAGAGCCATAAAATAGTGTGTCTGTGTAGAGATTTCATTATACAGTTCATTTATCATTTCCAAATCACTGCTCAAACCATTTGAGAGCACACTGAGTATGTGTCCATCTATACACAAAAGACGCTTAAAAAGACGACAAAAATAGTTACAGATTTTCCCAGTATGGCAGAGCGAAAATCCATGAGCTTCTCCCTCTCTCTCTCTCTCTCTCTCTGTGTCCTGCTGTTTAGATACTCAAACACTAGATACACTAGACTCATGTTGTGAGAAAGCAAACATTCTGAGAAGAAGCACACAACATTAAGAGTTTCTGAGCAGGGGGAGCACTTTCCTTGTATATGCCTTCCATCAGAGCTAGCGTGTGCACAAACCACAAACAAATCTTGAGATGGTTTATCTCTTCCTTGGAGAAAGATGAAGGGGGTGGGGATTGGGTGGGGGTGAGGGGTAGATACTATCACAGCTTGGGTAATGGGTTATCGTGTCTGCTGGTGCAGATTACAGATTTATTTTTCCCTGCTTCCTTTATGATTCTCGGCGGCGGCTGAAAAAAAAAAAAAAAGACGACCTCATTACAGTGTCAAAACGCTGCCATTGGGGCGACTCAGCGTCTTATGCTCAGCCAAGTGTGGCCATCTCCACAAGGCTGAGAGAGGGCTCGTCCAGCTCTGGCACAATCAGCTCTGCGTGCTCTTTGAAGTCAATAGAGCCCAAGGAAACTCTAAGGGCATCTCATACAAAAGTGACCTGGGTGAGTACGACATAGCGAGGTGTCAGCTACAGAGAGTGTGTAGACAATCTGGACAGAAGGAGTTGGGGATGGCAACATACAGTAGGCCATGGGTCATTTCAGCAACTAGTGCTTACCGCCTCTGTCTCTGGTCCTGCACTGTGCTGTGTGAGAGGAGGAGTGTGTGGAAATAAGGAAGCGCGCTCAACACCCTATAGTAGACCTACTTCAACTGGGTGCTTAAACTTTCTTGATAATAAATCAAAGACTTTGAAAAATAAATAAAGCAAGCACTCGACAGTTTCGTTTGCTTTTTAATTGCCTCACAAGGCAATTAAAAAGCAAACGAAACTGTCGAGTGCTTGCTTTATTTATTTTTCAGGAGGAGTGTGTACCAATGTGTGATTCTTTTACCAATATAACGATATATTTTGCATTACTTATCCAAAAAACGTCAAACTTGGCACTACACTTACCTGTCAAGTTTGAAATCAATCGGACGAACGGTTCGACAGATATGCGAGCCTACAGTGCTGTGTGACCCTACAGTCACATTAGTTACAAAAGACAGCGAGAACTCCACCAACTTGCCGTTGAGAGGGCTGTAAACAGGCCTGTTCTTCGCGGGTGACTGATGTCTACCGATTTCTACGTGCTAGACTTTTTATATTTCTCGCTATGTATTGCAAAATATAAGGCCACAAACCCTGAACTTACTTGCTAGTACAGAAATACTGCCTTCTATGAGTTAGCTCCGCCATCTTGGATACAGTTCTTTTCAAGTTAGCTTTCAAGCAACAAACGTCACGTCACCTTCACTCCGATTGGCAGTCGTTTTGTCGCATCGCTTAGCATTTGCATAAAATAGACTTCTTGTCTATTTTGGCCCCACTTTGTTCATGGCAGCGGCAAGCTCATCGCTCCCATTGAAAATGAATAGCAGCCTGCCGCGTGTGTGCTTCTTTTACCGATATATATATTTAACAATATCTTTTGCATTTCTAATCCAAATTTGGCACTGCACATTTCTAATCCAAACTTGACACTGCACATACTAGTTCTCGTAGCAAGACACATGCCAAGTTTGAAATCAATCGAACAAACGGTTCGAGAGATATGCGAATAACAGACAGACAGACGGGCAGACAGACGGATAGACAGACTTTACGTTCCTGTAATTTATAGATAGATATGAAACGAGTGGTGTTGGTTAAGGATATCACCACGGTTGTAGGCCTACCTACTGGGAAGGCTGAGTGCCAATGGTAGGCTAACAGCCCTGGTGATATCCTTGACCACCACCACTCCCACTTGTGTCTTATTGCCAGAGCCGGACAGTAACGGAGTACATTTACTTGATTACAGTACTTGAGTACAATTTTGAGGGATCTGTACTTTACTCGAGTATCATTTTTGGGGAGTACTCATGACTTTACTCAAGTACATTTGAGAGGCAAATATTGTACTCTTTATTCCACTACATTTCTATCCGTAACCGTGAGTACCCGTTACTACTTCTAAAAAAAAAGGAAAAAATAAAAATCTCGGAAACCCTCAATTTGTTGTTCCCCTCTCAAACGTGATTGGATTGTGCAGGCGCCACTGATTGGGACAGCCTATCAGCAGTCACCTTTGGCTTACCGCCAAAGTCAACTCCATGGTCAGATTTAGATAAGAGACGAAACCATGGGTGAAACAATGGATGAAGACGCAGCAGGTCCATCCCGGGAATGTGCCAACCCGTGGCCCCACCTTGCAAGACTATTTCAATTTTCTGAACAAGTTAATGATAGTTTTCGCTTCAAGTGTTTCAGTTACAAAATAGTATTTTGTATTTTAAATACATGTATTAGAAATACTGCCCATCCCTGGCAACATGGTAAAAAGATGAAAATTACTTAATTTTACTTCCAATTCATTTTACATTCTCCAAGGTATTTATTAACATTAACATTTTTCATAACTCCATGTAGGACGTTTCTGTACATAACTGTAAGCACTGTGGCAGTAGTAAAGCAATATTTAGAAAATGTAGGCTACTCTTGTACTCTTGATACTCAAGTACTTTTAAAAACAAGTACTTTTACTTAAGTAGACATCTGACTGTTGTACTTTTACTTGTACTTGAGTAAAATTTAGCAAAGGGTATCTGTACTTTTACTCAAGTAATGAAGCTGTGTAGCCTACTCTGTCCGCCTCTCCTTATTGCTCTCATACAACAGCCCCATTGTTACCAACTAGTTTAAAGATAAACTTGTGTTTTCTATTGTTTATGTTGATTTTTGTTTGTTCATCCTCCACCCACAAAAATAGTTCTAATCTAAATCGTCGAGTTCAGTGAGAGGCTATATGCTTGTGCACACAGTAACTTGTCTTGTATAGCCAACTTACTTGTTTTTATGTCTCATCAAATTTAACTCTTTATTTACCCCATTTTCTCACTCAAATGTGATGTTATAAAATTGCTGCTCTCTCGCTTTGAATGAATGGAATGTTTGTATTGGATAATTCAATGTAACATGTGTAGTGATGATTACTAGCTGTTAAATGCCCGACTAGGGATGTCCTGAGATATCATCACTCATGATGACTCAGAGAGCGCCTCTCGACCCATCAGAAAAAAAAAATATATAGTTAGACGCTAACCAAAGATCCTTGGTTACTAATTCATCATTGTTAATAAACAAAATAAAGGAGTGTCAAATTGGCCTGACCTATGATTATTTTGTGTCTTAGTAGTGTTTAGTTCACAATTATGTGTAAGGTTTTCCAGAAGACAAAAAAAAAAACCCTGTTATGGGTAGTTAGTTACTAACTGCTTTAATTTGTGCAATGTCCTTCATCATGGCAGCTTGAAGCCTTTATGCCATATGGTGTGGGACTTGTGAAACAAAGCAGTGAAAATAAAGTACAGGAAAGGAAAAACAGATTCTCAAACATCATGTGACACCTGCAACTTTCCCCCAACTTTTATACTTTCCCCCAAAGTATTCTTTCGCTGTCTTTCATTATTTTTTCCTCCTTTGAAAGATTTCGAAACACATGTAGAAACTTGATTTATCATCTGTTTCAGAGTAATTTGCAAGCAAAGTATTATGAGACTTTAAATAATTAATCTCAATTATGGAAACATTGCACCCCCCCATTACCTGCAGAGCTTGATGTCGTTTCTCCCTGAGACTCGACACATGCTATTCGTCCTCCACTTGTAAGTACAGGGCTCGTACTGTGGCCTTTATAATAGCATCTGAAAAAGATTGTAATTGGTGCCTTGCTTACTTTCTCCCCCACTGTTTCTCCTTTGCAGTGCAGTCACCCTGCTGTGATGAAGGTCTCTTAAGGCCTCTCCCAGGATCTCTTAGAACAATCATCTTGTACATGTGTGGAGAACTCAAAGCCCATTATGTGGAGACCTCTCTTACATCTGAAAAGCTATGTCTGAAAAGCTCTCCATTATCTATGCTCAGAATGTCAATAGGTTTTGGTATATCATTGCAGTGAGGGTGATTTCATGCTTTCAGCCATTTCATACTCAAACCCATAATGGATTCCACATGGTCTGCAATGGTCTAAAGGCATAACCGTCTGCAAACAGTGTGACAACCTACTAGTGCAATAAAAGTAAAATGTGTTTTTTTAGATTGGGATCTACACTATAACAGTTAATAAGTGTCCCTCCATTTCAAAAGCAGTCACACTGGTCAGTTTTTCAAAATGATGAAAATTTAAAACAAAACAAATGATACCTGTATCAATGATAAGGACATTCAAAATAACCCCAAGGAACAGATATTAGGGTAAACACGTGTATTGCGTCCCTAACATGAAGTTGGAAGTAGACCATGATGCTCAAGAAATGCCATAATAGCCATGAACATCTACCAACTCTGGCAGCCTCCTCCTACCGTCTCTGCAAAATTCATTGACAATATGAAACATGACATATTTTACTAATTGTGCCAAAATGTAAAATTTGACCAATTTAGCATAGATATTCCATATCCACATATATCGCAAAACAGTGACCTCTGACTGGTTTTGCCGCGTATAGAGTCACATACGGTCTCATTTGGTGCATGCCTATGAAACACTGACATAAATGGATGGGTGTGTTCATATGTCCATACTCTGGGTTTATCATCCACGACAAAAGTGTTCACTCTGACTGATGTTCAACATGGCTATCTAATGAATGGTGTCCATTTCTACCTATGCAGCTATGTGCCCTGCTATTCATCTCGAGGTGGCATTCCCAAGTATCAGAAACTTAATTAAATCAGATTTAATCACGTGGAACCATTACAAGCCTGTGCAATCATGCACTGTCCATGCTAAAAGCCAAAGTGCCACTGGAACAAATGGGGGAAAAGGGCTGGGAGGCTTCTCTTTCTTACATATGAGGGCATCGATCTTGGTTAGGTCAGCGAGGTTCAGAGCGGGTCTCCATTCACCTGGCCACGTGACCCCTGTCTCACTCATGAATTATTACTAATGTAAAGGCTCAGCGTGGCATTTCATCACAGGGCTAATTAAAGGACAAGTCTTTTCCTGTGTGCTAGGGGAAGGGGATGATTATTGGACATGTCCAAGGCAGAGCGTAATGAGTTTAAGTAGGTGTGAGAGAGGGCAAATATTCACCTCTGTCATACAGAGGAAACGCAGAGTAGAGCTAGAGGGGAGAAGACTACGCATTCTATACTCTTATGAAAAAGATGAATACAACTTGTCCCATGGCTGCCAAGGGCAGCTTAAACCTGGAAGAGCATCAATATTGCATGAAGGGGATGAGAGAGCTGGTTGAACATGTAAAGGAGGAATCAAGATGATGTGCGGTAACATATCTATAAAGTCATCAACTCATCACATTAATATGAAAGTCTGGACAAAACTGATTTTGGATATTGTCAGTTTGATGTTTTTATCTATTCGAACATAGTTAAAGCATATACATTCTTTCTATACATTTATCATATGTGTCTTGGCATTGCC
Source organism: Alosa sapidissima (assembly GCF_018492685.1). Taxonomy (NCBI): domain Eukaryota; kingdom Metazoa; phylum Chordata; class Actinopteri; order Clupeiformes; family Clupeidae; genus Alosa; species Alosa sapidissima. The sequence continues at coordinate 11,978,587 of NC_055972.1, read as the reverse complement.
ATTGGTGCTCACTGTGTGGTCCGTAGTCCTTGAGCCGCTGTGCTTCATTGTTGCCATAGTATCCCAGAACAAATATCAGCTACACAAGTACCACCACTCTACATTAAGATGAGTGAGATCACATTAATAGCTATTCAAACGGTGCATGACGGGCCAAGCCATTAGAGTTTATTAGCTGTGTGTCTGATTAAATTTGACCATGTAGATGCATTAGAGAGAAAGATTAGTCTTGACAAGAACTTGTAACATCAGAAAAACAACAGGATGTGTCACACAAATGTGTACTAATAGCTTAAAAATGGTTTAGCATCTTTTTCCAAATAGGACATATTTAATATTTTTATTTTACAAATACTCAATAAACCCTTCATATATTAATAAAAGATGAGTAAACTTTTTTGTTTTCCTCAGTGTGTTCAAAGCACAGACAAATAGCCACTGGATATGTGTGAAATCCCATGGGATATGGAAGGATTAGCCAGAAAGTTTTCCCAAATCCTTTGATCATGCTTGGCTGGAAACAAAATCTTAACGCTAACATTTCTATGCTTTTTTTTGTTTTTTACTGGAACTGCTTTCATAATGGAGCCCATAATTCTAAACAACTTTTTTTATTTTGCTAGTAGCACTTAAAAGTTGGTTCCTAAATGAATGCTTATGTATATCAACTTAGCAATAATGAATACCATGTATGTAAAATTACTGTGTGAGCTCTTTTTTTTATTCCTGTCACAAACGTGCATACATGTGACATACATGAGACATACGGTACATGTGTCTTTTAAAGGGCATTAAAAATATACTTTGAATAAATGTGTTTTGCTATTTTGCCATTGCCTTCGCAAGTAGTTTGCCAGCCAAATACCTTTATTTCTTTTCGGAGCCCTGCTTCGAGTCTTGTTTAGTCCTAAAGGGACTTTTTTTTCAATGTACTGTACACCCACCAACAAAAATACATGTATACTGTCATGTATACAGTATAGGCCTAGTCAAGACAAGGTTTCAATTCACCTTTTAGTTGCACTTTCTAACTTCAATAGTGAAGCACTCTGATGCACTTGGATGCATGCATCCATTTATAATTTATCATGGAAGCTTTGTCCACTCTCTGTAGTTATTTACTGAAGAACACTTCCATGGAACTTGGTAGAGTTTGGATTGTGACTGACTTTCAGTCATGTAATGTACACATTTATTCAAAGTGAATTACAGCACTTTCCACCAAATAGCATAGAGGGTATCAATATTTCCCATAATAACTACTACAGACAGTAAATAGAAAAACTATCAGCAGCTGCCAGTTACTGATAGAGAATTTGTGCTTGGATTCAGATGGACTGAATGTCCGACTGAATCACCGACCAACTTCTGCCAAAGTCGAACACACCAGTTCTATCAAACAAAGCGAAATGATGGTTTTTATGAAGACAGCCATATTTCTAGGCTGTGCAGTTTTATATTAACGAGTCTAGAACAACTAAGGCACAGAAGATAAAAGTATAACTTAGTATGGATATGTTCTGGTAGAAATGTGACTTTGCTTCATGGTGCAGACATTTGGTCTAGAGGGACTGTCATAAAGACACTCTGCCTCTGCAAAACACTCCCGACAGCCTACAGTGTTCTGGCCAGGAGACAATCTGTGACTTTGCCTCAAAGGCTGAAATAGTCAAGAGTCCAAAAGCAATCAAGCAGCAACAGATCACTGCTGTCTTCCCTTTGCCACTTCAGTGATGAATATGAATAAGGCATTTCTATTCCACTAAGCTTATATTTGACCTTCAGTACCATTTCAAAATGTTTATATGTTTCTCTGATGACTGTAAATCAAAACCTAAATAAACAGACACATTGAGGTGTTTTGACCAGCTGTTGGTTCCCCCACCGAGCAGAACAAAGCAGAACAGAATGCCTTCAGCAGCATAGAGAGCACAACCCCCCGGGCGTGGTCCTAGAAGGAGAGACCATGGTGAAGGTGTAGAAATCACTGGAATGTCAGTCAAGTTTAATAAAAGAATTGCATTGGACTTTGACTACGCAACAACAACCATGACCATACCAAGAGATGATCAGAACCATGGAGAGCTCCTCTGACACACAGGAGTGGCTGTGGCCTGCATCTGGGGGATTGGTGGCTTGAGTAGTGATGAATGGCTCGATAAGTGAAGAAAAAACACCCCACACATGTGTGTAAGTTTTATGTCAGTGGGTTTTAAAACGTTCTCCATAGCAAAGGAAGATCCATAAAATGTGGTATTTGGAGTAACTGTAAAAGCTAAAGGAAGTACAGACAAGAGAAACTGCAATCACAGAAGCGGGTGGCTCCAATTTTTATCTCAATTTAGAGAGCAGAGAGTTGGGTGATTGTGTTGGACTGTTATTTTACAGCTACATGGCATACCTGCCATAGGTTGCCATAAGTCAATGACTTTTCCCCTCATAGCAGGAATCTCTGGAATGTCATAGCGGCATGATGTTGACAGTGTAGCATGTTTTAATGCCACCATAACTGGTCATTTATTCGTGTAATTTCACTCAGTAGCAATAATGTGCGTGTTGTCATTTCAAGCAGGGCAGTGTCAGCATATGCCCCTGTCAACAAAATGTCACTTCACATAGGAGTTAGAGTGGAGCTCTAGGCTTGATTTGACATGAAAACAACTTGCCAGTTTTTGGTACATATATTCTTAAAGCACAGTGATACTCTCCATTGAGAAAATTGCTTGGTTTCACTGTTGCCTTTCATTAAATGTTTTTTAAATTTCAATAGCATCACACTGACAGAGAACAGTTTTCAGCAAGGTTCTAAACACCCATTTTATGGAAGATGTCTATATCCATAAATCCCAATCAATGTGCTGTAATGGCAAGAAACTCTTCCAGTACCAAATAACAAATATATTGAGTTTCTAGTTTCTAGTAAATCAATAACTTACTACATCTTGCACTTCTCATTTTCACAGAAAAAAAATAGAGCATTATGATTCACTTGAATTTGTTGTCATTGTCATATTTTTTTTATTGCTGAGTTGAAGGAAATGCATGGCTCACAAATCCTAAAGTGTTTAGTTTTGTGGTTTTGCTCAGTTGTGCTGAAAATCATGACATATAAACAGAAGCAAAACTATGACATCGGCAGCTCTTCGCTAAGCAGAGTTGCTGGGCTTTTGAAATTCTTCATGTCCCAGATTGCTCAAAACAACTTTTTAGCTCCCTTACTTCTTTGGAAGACTTTTGTGAGATTATGGATTATTTACACTTTCCTGAGGTGTCTTGCCTCAGGTTTGATATGTGGGCACAAACTGAACTCATCATACACACACCTGGGACATGTCAAACAGATAAGAAAATCTCTTATGATTTGCAGTGTGTGCTCATAAAAAGGTTAGCATTCATTTTTCATTATCTTTTTTTTTCTTGGCAAACCATCATTAATTTTTGAAAGCTTGTGTTATGTATAAAATATGATTCATATTTTAGCAGGTGTATATGCAAATGTGGATGATGGGAGAGTGTCAAAATTTGCAACGGGATTTTTGTTTATGCCCCTAAAATATTTAATATAGTATGTTGATACATTGCGTGTGAGAAAGAAAATAATATGTTGAAAGTTCCCTCAGTCTGTCTCTATAATGTTTGTCCAGATGAGACTCATTCAAAATGACAATGTGATTCAACTTTTTGAAATGCATCTGACAGATTTTTACTTGATAGATGGGAAGAGTCATGAGGTTAATGTTTTTCCTCCGAATGGTACATCATATCTGACCTTGGGATCTCAAGCGCAACTACTGTACATTTCATTGCCTCTGGCTATGTGATAACCACGGGATTACATCTTTGAATTCAATCCCTGCTCTAGGAAGAATGCCTGCAGTATCCACAGCACGTTTAGGGTGGCTGTCCTTCTCTCTTTACTCATCTACCGCTGTTATCACTGCCAAGCTTCATTGACATGCGACTATCTCTAGTTTTCCCAGGGTCAGCTCTTCTGAAAGTAGCATAAATCAATGAGGCAACCCTTATGGGTATATCCATAACAAACTGTGTTTCCTCCATCTCTGGTCTACTTAGATTTATTATCTTGGACAAATATCTTTGTATGCACAGACTGCAAGGGCTGTGGTGGATGTAAAATCGCTGTGTGATAATGATATCACATACAATCTGCTAAACAACCTCTGAGCCAAGCTGTCTCATTACTCCCAATCATATTTAAGCCACAATTACACAATGTTCGTCTAGAGCACATGTAATACTCTTTGAAATCAGTCATCTCTGTAAATATGTAAGATGCATCCACCTCTATTAGCTATGTTATGTGAATTATGAAAATGTGTAGATAGGAGAGCTTTTCAGACTCAAATATTATTTGTTAGGTGCTCTTTGGAGGAGATGCATATAGGCGCAAAAGCCAAGAAATGTTTACAGAACAATTAAAAAAGAGAATGCTTTGGATTTGCAGCAATGTCACACCTACACACTGTATATGTGTAGTGTAGTTTGCAACTGATATGTTAATTGTTGCCTGCAGGACAAGTTGCTAACCCTTGCTGAAGTTTTACCACAGCAAAACATCCTCATAAAGATGTAAAAGTAGCACTGTAAGAGTATTGATAATTGTAACCTTTTACTTTTGAGGCCAGTGTCTTTCCTCCTCTCTGTTTCCATATTCATTCTATAACAGTAGAGAAGGAAAAACACCCTTCCATATGCTTCAAACATTGATAGCACCACTGACTTCAACAGAAAATTGTGCCTGCCCAACTGTAAATAATAACCAGCCAAAAGACTGTTTGTTTTGACAGATGATCAGACTTGCTGTGTCTACAGTATACTCAGAGGATGGTTTGAGAGGCCATTCGCAATACATAGCATGGTTCCCCGGTGTTCTCTTTGGGTCTGGGTTGCCAAGATGCTTTGCGACAGTTGAGGCAGAGGCAGGAGAAAGCGAATGGCTGTGTCTCCCACCCCTGCGAACAATAAAAAGTTTCTTTATTGTTTCCTTTGGCACCGTAAAACTACTAATACCCACCGTAATGTTTTAACACACTGGACGATTGAGACTCAGTGGTGAAACTATAACTGAAGATGTAATTGTCCAATAAAAAATGGTTTTGAGACAGACCAAATCAATACTTTTGGAAATACTCCCATGGCTGCCTGCATTCCAAGGATTCCAAGGTATTAAATGAAGCCAAAACAGATGGATGGAGCAGGGGCAATGGAGCTAGGCAGCGGTTTGGATTCCTAACCCCCTATCACAATTGTATTTCCTGAGTGAGAGGACTAGCTGGCCTCTGCATTGCTGATGTAGAGGTGTAGCAAAGCTAAAAGTGACGAGTTGTTCACATTTTGCTGATCAATGAGCTTGTTAAGGACAATCAGCTTTCAAGTAATAAGCACTTGTGCGATCAAGTTAATGGAATATCACACCCTCTTCGACCTGACTGAATCTCCAGAGGCCAGTCTTGAACGCCTATCTGGATCAGTTAAGCATACAGAGCTTATTGTTAACTGCAACATGCAACATTTTCAAAGGGCCATTGACAATTATTTTGTTTTACAAACATTATTGTAAGTACCAGTAGTGGTAGTAGTAGAAATCATGGTTGCTATATATAGTGTTTTTCCACTCCTGTGAATCAAGCTTGGACTATATAATAAAGATATGTGAAATCAAATGTGCAATATATGTATTACTTGTACTGTACATATTGTAAAAAGGATTTTGATGCTCTTCTCACATTTTTTCAGCCAACATACACATCAACCTCACGTGACACAAGTCACAAGTCACAAGTCACTATGTTTGACATGTAGGAATCTGAGATTAATAATGTGACAACTCCACTCAACCACAAAAGCCTACCACAAATAGTGTGTTCATGTGTTACGTACAGTTTGACAAACTACAAACTTTAAATCATAGGGTTCAATGTGTGCACCACAATAGAGATACTGATCAGAGTTTCTTTGTCTTTGAGCAGATCAGTTTCCACCTCTTGCAGTTTACTTAAAGGCACACTATGCAGGTTTTTTAGTCTAATATGCAAGTTTTTTAGTATAATTTACCTTCATTTAACAGCTTCAGAGTCATTGGAATGGTTATATTACTTTTTTCGGGTTGAATGGTGGCCGTCTCGCTTCCCCCTAGCGCCTGTGAGCGGAAAAACCACCCTTGCAACTGTGGGCCGGCGGGCCGACGGCCTCAGTGTCAGGAAGTATAACGAGTGTAACGAATTGCTTTACTGCATTCAAATACACATACACGCCAGGCACCGGCTAGAAAAAGGTAGCGATGGAGTTTCTCAGACATTCATCATGACAGAGCAAGCGAAAAATAAGCAAAAACTGAGAAAACTGTAAGGAAATTGCCAATACTGCATAGTTTACCTTTAACGTTTGTTACAAATACATACCATAAGTCTTTAGGATCTCTGGTATCATGGAGGTAATTTATTTGCCATGAAACCAGTTTGTGCTGTCTCCACAAGTTTCAATTTGCACTATCATCAATATTAGACATAAGGAGAGAGTTAATGTTTTTGTCCTTTTCAGCATGTCTTAATTCTCTTATTTGTTTTAGGTTCTCTTTTTTTAGTGAGGCATTTTGTGCTGAGGAAGGTGTTTTATAGAAAGCTTTGATGTCTCTAAAAGGGTGTGGAAAAGATTGATTTATTCAGAAACAGACACCCACATATCCCTAACAACTTTTTTAGTGTCACTCTCCTGGATGGAGCGCCTTGTTTTCCACCTTCCAGGGGAAAATGATCAATAACATTAACACTCTTTCCTCCGTGGAGTCTAGCCATGATTAAAGTGGCTCAAATAAGAGCGTTTTTTAAGTTGTAGCCTTATATGTCTTCTTTTACCTTAGATCACAGGGAAATATTGCCCCACTAATATTACAGCTAGAGACAGTAAAGCAACCTTAGAGTGTGTTTCTCAGAACACTGAGTGTTTCTCAGAACATTTTCCAGAACAACTCTCAGTCTAACTCTACTACGCAAGAAGTCAGTCCTCGAAGGTGAGTTAGATTTGTAATGTCATGTCATGTAAACATCTTACTAACAAAATCATTTAAGCAACACAACAACAAATCTCTGTTTTCCTGCTCTGCCGCTGTGTCAGGATCTGGTAACAAGGCTTTGACACTGACTTCCAGTGATAACGTCCTCCACTCATCTTTTTCCTTGCATCTCATCTCAAGCACAGCAGCTGTCTTATAGGCTAAAAGTTTACAAAACATAATATTGTGTCAGTCTTCTTAGCTGGTGTAAGAGGATGCAGGGTTGCCTTTTTCCTGACAATGTAGATATGTTTTTGAATCATGTAATTGCCAATCTTGTTGCTTATCATTCAGTAATAACAATTTTGCCACTATTCAGTAAAGCTGGATCAGGATTACACTTGTTGTTTTGACTTACCATTTTAAGTATTTGTTCTCATTGATCGTCAGACAGACATATCAAATTCTACCCATTCTACTGCTCCACAGTGTAGCCTTGACAATGAGGATGCAGCGAAGTCAGAATGCAAGTTATTGTTGGTTTTCCTTAAATATCACGGAATGTCAGGCATTTTCAATTTTCTGTTACATATTCAGTGCAATACTACATATTCAGTGCTTTTTCTGACTATGAGAAATCAAAGAAATAAATAATGCCCTATGTTACTGTATGCACTTAAAAATCTCAAAAGGAAACCATATAGCCTAGATCTCTGTGACATAGCATGGAAATCTCATTAAGCATAACACACATGCACACACAACATAAAGACTGCCGACTCTTCAGAAAGATAAATGTCACATCAGTGATACCAGCAGCC
>NC_055972.1:11925754-11965754 GCF_018492685.1 Alosa sapidissima | reverse complement strand
TCTGCCCTTCCTGGGTGAAAGATTAAAAGTGGAGCCAGCCTTGTCTAATGAATTTGGACGGAGGGGATATGGCCAAAGATCTCATTCCGTAATGTAGATGTGACATTTATGCAGACTCCCGCTGGCTGAAACAAACACTCCCTGGCAAGGGGGGGGGGATATGTGTGCGTGTGTGTGTGTGTGTGAGGAAGAACTACTGCTGCACCCCCCCCCCCCCCCCCCTCCATCCCCCCACCCACAACCCACCCACATTATTTATTACTTCTCCCCGACCACACATTATTTAACGAGCCACTGGCTGCCGGCGACCACAGCAAGAGCAGGAGGCTGTTGATTGCGGTGCGAGTGACAAAAGAGAGGTGAGGGCCACGCCTGCGTCTGCAGTGACAGCTGGTGGGGCAAATGGTCCAGAGTGCAAACATATAAGGCAATTATATCGCAATTACCCGCCACTGCCTGCCATATGGAGCCAAAGTGACTGTGATGTATCATCGCGTTGTTTGAAAAGCCGTGGATTGAAGCATTTTTTTAAGTGCCTCACGCTGTCCTGATGCTGGCTATCTCGTCACTCCAAGGACTTATGTTTTGTTATATCCACTCATATGGGGGTTGCATCTAGAACAATTCCTTCAGCTCATGCATATGCATACCCCTGAGAGAGAGATGAGCCTATAGGAGAGAATGGATCTCAGAAAGAGAGAGAGAGAGAGAGAGAGAGAGAGAGAGAGAGAGAGAGAGAGAGAAAGAGAGAAAGAGAGAGAGATGATGCCAAAGCCAGTCTGTGGGTGAGGAATGACAGGGTCAGTATACTGTATCTCAGCGATGACCCAGAGGGAGTCCATTTTCACAGTAAATAAAGACAGCGCCTGACAGCTGGCCACTGCAATAATAAACTGACACCAATTAAGCCCTCTGACATCAGAGATCTTCCTTGTTCTCTCGCCGGGAGCGTTGTGGTTTCCAAAGAGCATGCATGTGCATGAAGTGAATCAAATGTTTATAGGCTTTATTTATAGTGCTTAACAAGGTCCCACCTGGGTAGAGGGGTGGCTTGGGCACCACTATGTAGGCGCTATGCCAGCATCACACTCACACTTGCCGCCGACACACCCTACAGAGGGAGAATTAGAAGAAGCAATTGGGGGTGGAATGTTTGGCAAGAGGACAGTATTGTACCAAAACAGTGCTCAGTGATGCTGTTGTTCAGATATACAGATAGCTCTGTTGTAATTCCCCTGGATTGGGTTCAATAAGTATTAGATTTTGCAATACATTTCCTCCATATGATCCAAATGGAAGTTGAGCTGCACCACTATGCATACCATAGCACTACTCTACAGTATAATGACTTACGTTTTGTATACAAGTTGTTTTGCAATGCTTTAGCAAATGAACGGTGTCACACTGAATGGCTCAATCAAAAAACAAAAAACTGCAATATTATTCAAAATGCCACATAAAGACAACATGAGTTAGGGTTATTTCGAACTAAGCATGTGATGTGATGTGATCAATAAAACATAAAACCTCTATAAAACAAACTAACAGATTTTTTTTCTACCCTGTAACTACAAGAAGTTGGTTCCAACTTGTTATTGGGAACTTGATGCCAGATGTCTATGCACATGTGTACATGAAAACATACATCAAAAACGAGGATTAACCCAAGAGTGCAGGCTAACCTGGATTCATTGCCTCTGATGCTGCAGCCAAGCAATCTGTAAAGAAGACTCAGACTTCGCTACGCTATTGACAGACACCATAGTTCTATACAGTCTATGACAGACACAGAGAACAGAGAAAAGGTTCCATGATCCATGAAAAATCTTAAAGTTAATTGGTGCACTTGCACACAAGCCCTGCCTCTGACTGATATTTTGATATCGTTTTAAGATAGAAGTGCAATTTGAGTATCAAAATTCCGATTTAGCATCTAAAAATACAACAAAGATATGCTAAACTAAGTCCATAACTTACTTAGCCAGATATATTATACAGAGAGATTCTGGATGCTCAATATAATGTAGTCTTTCAGTAGCCTACAACAACTGTCACAACTTTATAACTGCAATACAGTTGAGAAAGCCCTTGATGGGAAAAGGCTGTATGCTGTTTGGTGGCCCTGACGTCAGTTTTGTCCCAAACATGATTAAATTCATGATGTCAACTGAGATCTTAGCGCTTCACTTTCTCAAAGAGGCTTTAAAGTGAAAAACTAGGCTACATTAATTTGTGATCATCTGATAATGGATAAAACATGTCAAGCTGGTTTCAGAAATCCCTAAATTCTTAACATGTCCCCCTTAATTTTGATGTCATGTCAGGAAATAAAATCTTGACGCTTACTTTCAGCCAACAGACAATACAATCTATCTGTTCAATTATTGTCTGTAAATATGGCTTTTGTGTTTCAGTTACTGTAGACATAATCCAGTGTTAAGAATAAGACTACTACATTCATTCATGTAGATATGTAGATAAAACACTACCATGCTGAAATTTCTGAAACTTCACCTTGGAACTACTTATTACAGTAACTTCCTCGATCACAGCATCCTCCAACTCCTTTAGCTGCAAGCTCTGATTTCCTAGGCAGAGTTGAAATAAGTGTTAGGGTGGGGTTTTTTGGTGGCTGGATTATCCACTGATAATGCAATTATCTTTTTGTGAGTGTTATCTACATGTGAGTTGTTGTTTTTCTCTCCGCCCATCATGACAGTAGTGTGCCACACGGAGCCGCACCTGGCGGTGCGTCGCGTTGACTGATCTCTGGCGTGCTCAGCTGGAGACCCGCTCTCATTCGGCTGTTTGATGTTTTCTGATGTCACGCTGCACCCAAACGCAACACCTCCTACGGGTGAGGAATCGCTAGGCTGGGCTCAGCCTCCGCATAATCGCTTATCTACGCCTGGTGCGCAAGGCCCTGTGGTTTTTGCTGCAATTTATCACACACCTTTATACACACTCCTCCAGAGACACACACACGCACGTACGAGCCACACAACTCAAGGACACCCAAGTCTTTTAACACGTATGCTGTGCTGTGCATGTATGGTAACAAACGAGAATATGCCTTTCAGTACAGTGAGAATGTACCTTTCAGAATGTGCCTCTCACACTACATGGTGACACTGCAATTACTGTAAGTGGAGTCTGTTTTGTGGGAGTCTGTTACACCTGTATTTATTTAAACATTGCGTATGAATGTGTTACATGCAAGTGTTTATGTACACGTTTCATATGTATGACTGTGCCAGACCTTTTTTAATGTGAATCTACATGAACATTTCATATGTTTGTGTGTGTGAGAATGTTTCCCATGTGTCTATATTGAGCATCTTACATATGTGTGTGAGTCTGACATACATTCTAAATGGCCCCCTGTACGTGTGTATTCCAGTGTGACATTGTTCATGTCACCGTGACATATGCATGAAATAGCCTGTACAGGTGCTGTATGGGCAGGGACATTACAGTTTTTTTCAAATGCTTACACACTAAATCTTTGCTTGTCACACAATTTCCTAAACATGTCTTCCAAACATCATAACCCCACACCAAATCTGCAAAACCATACACTAATTCTCAATTCATTTTCAACTGACTAAAACACATTTTGCAAAACACCACACACAATTTTCTACTTAACACATAAAAATCGAACAGGAAGTAACTTGATTTAATTTTTCAAACACAACCCATCAAAATGCCACACTTATTCACCAGTGCTTCACTCTCTCTCCACACATGTGTAAACACTCATTACTTTACTGAACACCATCCAATCATTGCCTTAGTATAGGCCTATGAGTAGACATACTGTACTCTCTATGTAGGTATGGACCCTCTCAATCTGCTCCTAGAGGATTTACGGTTGAAATGTTCAGAACCAATGCAGATACTTTGAAAGGAATGTTCTACAAAAAGTTATTTATGTACAGTAAAACTTGTCTTTTTTACTATATTTTTGTGTCTCCCCGTTACCATTAGCTCAATACATTTTTCTATAGACCTATGAATACATACACAACCCCCCCCCCACACACACACACACACACACACACAGACACAGACACACACACATAAACACAGACACACACACTTTTCTTTGGAAAACTCAGAACTCCATCTGGTGGTCATTGTATTTTTCTTTGCTTTGTTCTTGTTGGCTGTAAAATACTGTATTTGCAACAGCAAATTATTTGCAAAAAATCACTATTTTTGGTTTCAATAATACTGTGTATTTCAACTTCCCTCTGTACCGTAACTTTCACTCTTGTATGGAAATACATAAAGCCTATGAAAGACAGAAGAGCGTTAGGTTTTTGAGCAACAGTGTGTACATGATGTATACAAAATGACATATTATGACAAAAGTGTTTGTAATGTGAGGCGAATGTTTGCTTTAAAGATGTGTTTTTGACATTTTGAATGGTGTGTGTCATTTTGCTGGAGATTTGAGGCATTTTGCATTTGTGTGAGCAATTGTGGGTTTTGTGTGTGGAGTTTTGAAAAAAAGACACAGTTTTGAAAACGTGTGTAAACAATTGTGAAAAACTGTAAAGCAATCAGTCTGCTCTCTCCTTCTCTGCTGCTTAGTGCAGAGGAAAGAAGAGAGAAGCAGAGAGAAGCAGAGAGAGAATCAGAGGAAAGCAGAGAGAAGCAGAGAGAAGCAGAGGAAATGAAAGCAGAGAGAATCAGAGGAAAGCAGAGAGAAGCAGAGAGAAGCAGAGGAAATGAAAGCAGAGAAGCAGAGGAAAGGAGAGGAAAGCAGAGGAAAGGAGAGGAAAGCAGAGGAAAGGAGAGAGAAGCAGAGGAGAGAGAAGCAGAGAGAAGCAGAGGAAAGGAGAGAGAAGCAGAGGAGAGAGAAGCAGAGGAAAGGAGAGGAAAGCAGAGGAAAGGAGAGAGAAGCAGAGGAGAGAGAAGCAGAGAGAAGCAGAGGAAAGGAGAGAGAAGCAGAGGAGAGAGAAGCAGAGAGAAGCAGAGGAAAGCAGAGAGAAGCAGAGGAAAGGAGAGAGAAGCAGAGGAAAGGAGAGAGAAGCAGAGGAGAGAGAAGCAGAGAGAAGCAGAGGAAAGGAGAGAGAAGCAGAGGAGAGAGAAGCAGAGGAAAGGAGAGAGAAGCAGAGGAGAGAGAAGCAGAGGAAAGGAGAGAGAAGCAGAGGAAAGCAGAGAGAAGCAGAGGAGAGAGAAGCAGAGAGAAGCAGAGGAAAGGAAAGCAGAGAGAAGCAGAGGAAAGGAGAGAGAAGCAGAGGAGAGAGAAGCAGAGGAAAGGAGAGAGAAGCAGAGGAAAGCAGAGAGAAGCAGAGGAAAGGAAAGCAGAGAGAAGCAGAGGAAAGGAGAGAGAAGCAGAGGAAAGGAGAGAGAAGCAGAGGAAAGCAGAGAGAAGCAGAGGAAAGGAGAGAGAAGCAGAGGAGAGGAGAGAGAAGCAGAGGAAAGGAGAGAGAAGCAGAGGAGAGGAGAGAGAAGCAGAGGAAAGGAAAGCAGAGAGAAGCAGAGGAAAGGAGAGAGAAGCAGAGGAGAGGAGAGAGAAGCAGAGGAAAGCAGAGAGAAGCAGAGGAAAGGAGAGAGAAGCAGAGGAGAGGAGAGAGAAGCAGAGGAAAGGAGAGAGAAGCAGAGGAGAGGAGAGAGAAGCAGAGGAAAGGAAAGCAGAGAGAAGCAGAGGAGAGGAGAGAGAAGCAGAGGAAAGGAAAGCAGAGAATAGCAGAGGAGAGGAGAGAGAAGCAGAGGAAAGCAGAGGAAGGCAAATTCCCCTCTGCTGGTCCTGATGTGTTTTTCACCAATATACTTAAATGAGGATGAGCAGCTGCATCTCAGCTTTATCCCTCTAATGTGTGCGCGACCATCCACCCTGCCTCTACCCTCACATCAAAACAAACAATATTAGCAAATCTTCTGGGTGAGGGGAAAACTGGTGTTGGTTTGTTTGCTCACTCCACATTCATTTTCGTTGTCCACCAGATTTTAACAAGCACAATATTTAATGTCGATGCACCGGTATATGTGATTTTGTATTTTTTTTTATGTTGTTGTTGCTTTATTTGTCCTCTACCTTTGCCCTTTTGGGCGCTCTCTGCAAATGAGATCACAGCACGCTGCCTGAACAAATAATTCCGGCAGGATACTTTTTTATCTTCGGCCAGCAAAACGGGATAAATCAACAGCATGAGGCGGGGACAATTAAACACTGCGATGAGACGAGATGAGAGGATGGGGGGCCAAGGCCTGCATGTGCTGCAGACCACACTGCCGGAACCGACCGGAACCACCGTGATAGTGGTGCTTCGAGATGAAATTGAATAACACGTCTGCAAATGAATAATACAATTTTTGAATTTCTGTTCTGTTCTGTTTTGTCTAGTTAAATTCAGAGCGCAAGTGACTAATAATTCACAGTACAGAGAAGAAAATATATAAATATTAACCTGAAATCGTCAGCTTTTTCCGAGAAACTCCAGCAGAGATTTTGTAGATATACTGTGACACTGAGACCTGCTCATTGTATGTGAATGTGTGTGTGTGTGTGTGTGTGTGTTTAGACTTTTACCATCATAGCAGACACGTTGCCTTTCATGCATCCACATCAGAAAGAGCATTTACCTTCTATGGAGAACACAGACACCGTGTCACTCGTGTCAGGAATGTATGTTTAGAGCATTTTGTCTATTCAATGCCTCCTGTTGTTTATCCTGCTTGACAGTGCTAAGCATGACATCCAGTCCACTCTCTTCCCTAGCAACAAGATAAGCAGGTAGGAGTCGAGGAGGTCTGGAATGTGGGTTTGGTGCTGTGTCTGAGGTATTAACAGACCTGTGACAAGTGTGCGCATTGTGTTTGAGGGTAGGGAAGGAGAGATGTGAATCAATACCAATCAATTGAAATTGGGCACATAAAAAGGAATCAAGAACCTTTGAGCAGCTGGGTATTGTGTATTGCTGCCCAGTGCCCTGCGAGGCATTTTAATTTACACTTAAAACCGATTTGAAATGCACTTCTGAGTAATACCCAGAACCTTGGAGGAGAGGACATCAGAATACAAAATGTTAGAGAAGGTAAAGCACAAAGGAAGTCCAAACTCCAAACACCATACATAACCTTTCATAATGAAGTGAAAAATTACATGGTTTCCAGCCAAGTCAAGGTGTACCGCTCGCAGGCACAACTGTAATGAAAAATCACTAGACTGTAGGGACACAAAAATACATACAGTCTCAATACACTGTATGCTTCATTGTCATTACTGTAAATCATATTGAGTCAAACCAATTATGCTACCTTGCTTGTAATTGTGATCGGTTTTAACCTTGAGTAGTGAAACTACTATGTGTTTGTGTATACATGTATGTGTATGTGTGTGTGTGTTTGTGTGCCTGTGTGTACAGTATGTGCGTGTTGGTGTGTGTATGCATGTTTAGCGGAAGAGGCCAACTCTGCAGAGTGCGGCAGATCCGTACTGTAACACACGGCGTGACGGCAGCACCAGCCTGTAATTTATTCTGATGGCTCACTCCTGCCTCAACCCCCCCCAGCTGAAGGTCACCGTGCCCTTGATATGGGAGGCAGCATTACTCCCACAGCTGATTAGCAGTTTCCTTGTTAAGATTTCCTACAGATTTTCATTTTTTTAATCTGCCACTGCGGCTCCAGGAGGTAATATTATTATTGTTAGGCATCGCTATACCAGCCTAGAGATATTGTTCTTTCCCTCTCCCTCTCTTTCTCTCGCTCTATGTTTTTTCTCTCTCCTTTCTCCTTTTTCTGCTTCTCTTTTGAGCCAGAAGATGAGAGAATAATACTACTCACCTAAGCAGTATGTGTTGAATAACACAACAGTCTATGTAACTGAAGGTACTATACAAAATAATAGATTAAAGTTTTTCTCGATCATTTTGATGCCTGTGTCAACTCTGACATCATGTTCTCAAAACACCCGTGTCTAAACAAAAGCACTCTGGACAAAATGACACATTTTGCTTGCAAAAGGCTGTTACTCTCTCAAAACACTTAAAACATGCAGCAAAAGCAAATCTTGCCTTCAAACAACACATCCTGTCATCAAATCACTGTGTAATTTTAAATAAATCATTACAAATTCGACAACAAAATGCAAAATATAGTTCTCAAAAGGAACATTTTGCTACAGTATGTCTGTTCCATTTCTTTCTCATTTTTCTGGTATCAGAAAAAACTGTGAAAAGACTAAATGTACTGAATAAAAAATAATTGTATTAATTCCTCCCAAGATGTAACTGTCATTGACATGTAAGACCTTCAGTAAATTTTGTCTCGATTGTTTACACACATTTTCTGAAAGCATGCCTCATACTCTCAAAACTACACACAAATAAAAAAATACACACAATGGGCAAACCCCTTAATTTGCCTGCAAAATGAAACTTTACATTCAAAACAATGTTATACAGTATCTTCTCAAAATGGTAATTTGTTTTCAAATGACACACACAAACCATCATATGAATAGACATTTATAAGAACCAGTTGAACACTGACGTGCTCAATGTAAAACGCTATGATGAATGGAAAACACTTTTTTTTCCCATTCATCACAATGACATAGGCCTTTTTTATTAGTGTTACACTACAGACAGTACATACATAAGTGTGTTGTAAAATATTTGAGAAAATTGTTTTTATACTCAGAACACACAAATGCACAGTAACAAATATATTTTATTTTTCCCCACAAAAACAATCTACATCAAAACCAACACAAAGTTGCACATACAGTGGTCTACATACAAAACAACCGAAAAATTTGCTGTATACAGTATACTGTATACAGAGTAAAACAAAAAAATTATGCTGCATTCTCTCTTCTGTTTCGGTCTGGCCACAGCACCTCATGATGAGTCATTCATTAGAATTTGAATGGCAGTGTGCTCCTTGTGAAAACAAGAGATCTTCTTCATGAAAATTGTGCCAAATGCAGAGAATTAGTATGTAGTGTTTTGAAAAAACTGCCATTTGAACTGCTTTAGAACTGCAATTTGAGTGTAAAGCAGGAATTGTGCTTGTAGTTTAGCAGAATTGGTTCAGGGGGTTGGTCAGAGGCGGACAGAGTACACAGCTTCATTACTTGAGTAAAAGTACAGATACCCTTTGCTAAATTTTACTCAAGTACAAGTAAAAGTACAACAGTCAGATGTCTACTTAAGTAAAAGTACTGAAGTACTTGTTTTTAAAAGTACTTGAGTATCAAGAGTACAAGAGTAGCCTACATTTTCTAAATATTGCATTACTACTGCCACAGTGCATACATTTAAGTACAGAAACGTACATGGAGTTATGAAAAATGTTAATGTTAATACTTTGGAGAATGTAAAATGAATTGGAAGTAAAATCAAGTCATTTTCATATTTTTACCATGTTGCCAGGGATGGGCAGTATTTCTAATACATGTATTTAAAATACGTATTTCAAATACAAAATACTATTTTGTAATTAAAACACTTGAAGCGAAAACTATCATTAACTTGTTCAGAAAATTGAAATAGTCTGGTGAGATGGGGCCACAGGTTGGCACATTCCCAGGATGGACCTGCTGCGTCTTCATCCATTGTTTCGTCCATGGCTTCATCTCTTATCTAAATCTGACCATGGAGTTGACTGGAAAGCTAAAGGTGATTGCTGATAGGCTGTCCCAATCAGTGGCGCCTGCACAATCTAATCACGTTAGAGGGAAACAACAAATTGAGGGTTTCCGAGATTTTTCTTTTTTCCTTTTTTTTTAGAAGTATTAACGGGTACTCACGGTTATGGATAGAAATGTAGTGGAGTAAAGAGTACAATATTTGCCTCTCAAATGTACTTGAGTAAAGTCATGAGTACTCCCCAAAAATGATACTTGAGTAAAGTACAGATCCCTCAAAATTGTACTCAAGTACTGTACTCAAGTAAATGTACTCCGTTACTGTCAGGCTCTGGGGTTGGTGCACGAGTTACATGTTGTGGTCATTGTGTCTCAAGTACCAGTAATTGTGCATAAACAATTGAGAAAAACTGTAAGCACCTAGGCAAGACAGATTTCATTGAGCTTATAATTTTTCATCGAAATAGACCTACAGTAAACACCTTTTGTACTGTTTTCTTCACCAAATAGGCAATACAGTACTTTGTCTAAATGTGCATTAGATCCATACTTGCAAATAGCAACAGAGAAAAGACATGGCATCTCTTATGGATGGTGTATCAGAGATTCAGACTTATACAAGGAATCTCTACCACCTGGGAAAATAAAATATGTTTTCCTTTTGTTTTGAGCACAGGAAAACCAATGGAGTTTGGGGTTTTGGGGTAACTGTTTTGCAAAAATGTGTAAGAACTGTGTGAACCCAATGAAAACGTGTGAACACATTCACAAGAGATGACTTCTGCTGGGCAAAGAAGGTGTTCATGAAGACCAAGTGGATCCCAGTTTCCTTAAGCAGGTCAAAGCAATCGAGAAAAACTGTAATAATGCTGAAACTGTGGTGACAGGTGCATAATTCTCAGATATTTGATTTGTTAATGCATAAAGTATAAAAAGATTGTTTTTCACAATTTTTTAATGCTGAAAATGAAATCAAATAATGAAATGCATAAGCTGCATGTAAATAATGTAGCTGAATGCGGTTGAATGAAGTACGCCTCATTAAGTCAATGCCATTCCAAAGCAATAAGACATATTACTATATTGCATCAGGTACACAACATCTGAGAGAAATTATGAGTGTAGCTTTTGCTGGCCTGGATGCAGTATCGGTCTTGGAATGCCACAGGCATGCTTTTACACATTGCTCGTTTAGAATGATTTGAGAAATAAAACTCACAACCATCTGCCCTGAAGCAGGGCATTTATCTACAGGGGGCTGCAAACAGGTGTGTGTGAGTGAGTGAGAGAGAGAGAGAGAGAGAGAGAGAGAGAGAGAGAGAGAGAGAGAGAGAGAGAGAGAGAGAGAGAAAGAGTGTGTGTGTGTGTGTGTGTGTGTAAGAGAGAGAGAGAGTGCGAGAGAGAGAGAGTGCGAGAGAGAGAGAGAGAGAGAGAGAGAGAGAGAGAGAGAGAGTGTGTGTGTGTGTGTGTGTGTGTGTGTGTGGCCACATGGGTGTGAGGATATGAATGAGGATATGACAGACTCGTCAATCATGTTTGCTATTTTTACCACACTGACTTCTCTGTCACACACACATTGATCAGTGGGGACATGCTGCCACCAGCACAGCCTCCAGAAAATGACAAGTGGTTTCCCTTCCATTCATAACTTACCTACTGCTATTATTCTAACCATGAGTTATTGATACTGTTACTCGGAGGATTTTCTAAACTGTATTGAAATAGAACAGTAGAGATAAGGTAGGAAATGAGTGGTAGTGAGAAGATGTGGGATCAAGAGTTTATTTTAGGGCAGACTCGCACCGCTCTCCTCACAGGAACTCAGGCCTATAATATGCCACAGCTGTGCCTCACTGTCTCAGAACTTCATTACATATACAGTATTTGTATCACTGGCAGCGAAAAGAAAATCAAAATAAGAAAGGGAAGATAAACCTTACTGAAGATACAAAGCTGTCTTACTCAAGGCGGAACAACGACAGTCCTAGTGGTGTGGACGAAATAGCTTGAATAACAGTTTTGGCTTTGTAGATCAGACTACAGTGACTAACAGCGATGAATGCAGGAACATGGCCATAGTAACAGGAGGGGGACTGTGTGAGTGGCTGAACAAGATAGATTAATGAACAGAATATCATGACTGGCTTGACAAAAAGATGCAAATGGCTTGACAGCCACACTGGGAGTAGTGGATAGGGACTGATTATCACCATTGATTTCAACAGTAATGAGGACTTTCATGGTGCTCAGAAGGCCAGATGTTTCACTTCAGTATGTACTGATACTGAATGTATAATGTGTAATGAACTTGTTTTTCCCCTTCTGATTTCTGCAGTTGCACTTTTTTGCTCATAACAGATGGTGGGGTAATGTACATCCGCTGTGTACCAATTATGGAGGGAGTAAAACAATGAGAGAGTGTTAAATTCAGTCAAAAACCATTGAAAGCCACGAGAAACGAGCAGGGAAGCCCATCATATGATTGATAGTATCTGTAGAGACATTAGCCATATGGCAGAGTTAAAGATCTTGTCTCTTAAGAGTGTATAATCAGTGGAGAGTAAGAGAATGCTCTGTTTTCTAGAGTCAGAAAAAGTTTATCAATGAGTAAGACCCTTATACAAACAAATAATGATTTGCCAATATTGTGATAACTCCCAATAATGTAATAATAAATTGAAAGTTAACTCTATTGAAAATGTAATAAAATCTAATAATGTAACAACTTCCCAATAACATATCAAAAGGTCTTTATTACTGTTGTGTATTGACTGCATAAGTTTGACAGCTACTGCCGGACAAAACAGGGGAAGAATGACTTCCCTTATCCTTAGGAAGAAAACACTACTGATGCTACCAAAACATTGGGCAAATTCTAACAATATTGGAAAATGATTACTTTATTGAGTTCTACAACCGTGGACTACTCATTAGAAAGAGAAGCTAACGGTGTGTGACGTTTTGGGAACATCATTGTTCCCACCTTAAGCAGGTTTCTGAGCTCAGGTTCATCAATTTATTAGGCTGTTAGGTCACTGAGCTGTGTAGTTACACTATAATATCTCTTCACTTTATCACATGGTTCCTGAAAGAATGGGATACAATACTTGCTGTTTATTTTCCTCTTGTCTGTGAATATCCTCTTTGCTTCCCTTTATTATTCTGTCCTCTTAACTGGTTGAGTATATAAATGTGGTAATCTGCTCTCTTGAAACCACACAATTAAAATGTAAATGCCTCGCTAGACTCTCTCCACTCTTTGGTAAAGTTCTTCTGATAGAACACACTAAGTTTCTGAAGAAACAGGATGATTCTAATGAGGCGTAATGTCAACTGAATTTTTAAAAAAATTTAATTGGCTGTAGTCAAAACATATTTTAAAGTAAGCACACCGGGGGGGAAATAATATGATGAAGGCAACATACTATAGCTTTGGATATAAAAATTACTTTAATTTGTGCAAACAAATCAACAAAACCTCACTCTCACATGTGATAGCTAATTTATTCATTCTATGGGGTTCAAAAGTGTGATGAGTACAGATGAGTTGCTTTGGCTTGGTTTTTATTAGCATGTCTACCTGAAAAACATCCATGCACTTCCACACAATTCCACACAATTAACAATACATACCTCCTATAAGACAACCGAGATGCACAACGTATGGCATCAGGTTGTTATGGCTTCTTCAGCTGATTTATTATTATGACCGCCGTGCAGCGAAGCACGCATGTCCAAATTTCTGTCAAGGATTCCCGGGACACTGTAAGACCGGGGTACACGAAACTTGGTGGGCATGCAACCCCACATGGATAGCATGGAACCATCGTTTTTCGTTTTGATCTGTAGCCCTGCCGCTGTACTGGACCCCCCGAAAGGAGGGTAGGGCAGACACAGTTTTCTGTGAATATCTCGAGAACCATAGGGTTTAGGAGGACCTTTTTTTTTGTATGTTTGCCTCCAGGGGTCATCTTAACCCATTCCATGTGCACACATGTGCATAAACAGATAAAAACGCACACACATACATTCACAGTAATCATACGTATGACATATACTCACACAGTAGACATATGTACGCATGCATGCACACGCACAAGCACACACACACACACACATACACACACACACACACACACACACACACACACACACACACATAAACATAAACATGTACACGCACACATGCACACAAGAATTTCTCAGAATTATGAACAGGCAAGATGGGGGTGGGGTTGTATAAAATGAATTTTACATGTGAAATCTATGAACTAATCATGTTTTGGTACTTGTTGTCTAGCAGATACCAGTGAGAATTGAGTGTGGATAATGCAATTTAGTGAGACAGTTAGAATCATATAGGCCTTTCAGCGTGATTTATTTGAAAAAAATTAGTTTATGATCGCACTTAATGAAATGTAAACGCCGCAATCTGTTCAGAGTGTGCAACCTGTCATGTCATTGCTGCAAGCAAACGTTTTTTTTTCATGTTTATGTATTATAGTTTATGGAGCATTCAGTCCTAACTACCACAGCTGTGTGTTCCTCATAGTGTATGAACTCATTCACTGTCGAACTGTGTTCCTCATCAATTGTGTGGCTTGTATGTGTGTTTTAATCAATAGGCCCTAACAAAGAAGCTATCTTTGACACAAGAATAAGTATGTAGCTGTAGCTGTACTGCAAGGAAACAATAGGAAGAAGAGTAATCTTTCGATGCATCTGATGAGTGCAACCTGCCATTGTTGTGGCCCAGCACAGGAGCCTATTGTTGTAACAGTGTAATCGTGAAGGTTTGTTATTCTATTGATTTCCTTTCTTTTATTTCCTCTGAACAATAGCTTTTCATCTGATTTAGTGGAACTCTCATGTACACAAGTCATTTTATTTTCCATTTAAACATTCCAGCCTCCATTCCACACAACTTTCAACACTATTCTGTTATCAGTATTATAAACAAATTAGATTTTAACATTAAAACATTAACATTATAGCCTTAATCTTAATTTTGATCTTAATTTGTATAACCTTTGGTTGTTGGGTTGGTTGCAACAACCAACTTATTTAGCTTTATCATAATAAAGTTGCCCATATCTGCCCATTTCTAGCATAACATTGTTTTAAAAGGACTGATACATAGTCACCAATAACTGTTCTTCAGTACAGAGTACGTCTCATTGTATCATCAGCTTTATGTGTCAGCAGCTAATGTTTTTACCTTAGTAGCAATCATCAGTAAAAGATAAACAAAAAATGAAACGTTGGTCTTGAAAATGATACATCATCCACATTTATTAACATAACATTAAAAAGCATCTAATGAAGGTTAAGGATGTCCTTGGATTTCAAATGTTTTAGAGGCCTGGCTGTGTTTGTTCTTTATTCTGCCTGAGCTTAGAATGCATGGTCCATTAGAGTGTTTCTAAAATGGAGATTTAAATTGGCCCTTGCAGAGAAAGAGTTGCAATAAGCATGCATTGTCATGGACATGAGAAAAACTCTAATTTTTCTCATTAACTGAGAATTTGAATGTTCCGGTATCCCATGATCCCATCATCACTGGAAGACAAAAATTAACCCTGTTCTGTCGGCAAGGTTTTCCACTTAGCTGGAAAAACCAATGGCCGTTAATCTTTCTCAACAGTGTTTTGTGAGTTTACTGACAAATTAATTTTCCAGCCAAGCAATGCAGTTGCGTGGTGACTTACCAAACCCTGGCCCACAATCAAACAATTTCTGTAAGTTTGCAAAACTCCTCTTCTGAAGGCAGCGTCTGCTCTTCTGTTTTTTTTTTATTTTGTCCTTGCCCAAAGCTTAAAACAAAACTCTCTGTGCTCAAGATGAAGTGTTCTGAAGCTCTGTGGAGCTGTTGCTCTGCGCCTATCTAGACTACAGGTGCAGTAAATGACTCCCACTCTGCCGCTGTCCCTGTGGCATTTACTTGGAAGGCTTTCTTGGCAATCCAACATCTCCTCTCCTCTACGGGCCTGTTTGCCCTTCATCAGCATTATGTATAAACTTCAACTGCTTCATTATATGTTTCACGGCACGTGCTGCCTTTTGGT
The DNA here is from genome assembly GCF_018492685.1 of Alosa sapidissima. NCBI lineage: Eukaryota > Metazoa > Chordata > Actinopteri > Clupeiformes > Clupeidae > Alosa > Alosa sapidissima. The sequence continues at coordinate 11,950,082 of NC_055972.1, read as the reverse complement.
GGTATTAAATTCTTTCCAATGGAATCTGTTGTTGAAACCTGACAAAATGTGTGGCAGCACTGAAGTGAATGGGCTAAAAAAGACTAAGCTTTGTGATGCTTACTATGGGTTGTTAATTTTGCCTGCTAAATTAAGGTGTTATTGTCCATATGCTATGCCACCCCTGACAATTGTTGGTTCGTTTAAGGAGCTTTTTTGAACGAATAAAAGAGCTTTTTTGAACGAATAAAAGAGCTTTTTTGTAGAATAAAAGCTAAATCAGATCAAGCTTTTCAATTGAAAACACTGGGTTGGAGGCCAGTCTGCAGAATTATATTAGCCCTGTCCACTCCAATCAAAGCTCACATTCTGCACTTCCTGTCTCATCATCTGCCTGAGAGCCTGTCAGTAACCACCCGAAACACCCAAGAGTTGCTGCTATATAAATTGAGAAACATTAGCTTTAGGTGCAAAATATTTAGCCTCACAGCATTGCAAAAATGGCATTGAAATACCATTTTAGTGTAGCTAAATATTTACAGTAATTCAACGATGATGTCCACATGTCATGGTATGGAATTCTACACATTTGTTGCTCAAGGGGGTTAAGTGTGTTTCAGTCAGGACCACTTTATCAAGATAGTTTATTACTATTAGCATAATGTTTCATTTGGCGGTATGGCTCTCTTCTGGGAGCCTCCTGCCCTTCCATGTGCAAACATGGAAAGCCTAAGGCAGAGTAGGGTACAGAACAGACCAGGCATCAATGATAACAACTAGACAGTGATCAATCAGATGTATGCTGAGTAGATGGGTGGAGGTGGGTTGCAAAAAAGCTTGCAGAGAAAGCGGTAAGAGTAGGCAGGCTAAAAAAAAGGCGCCCTGAATGATCTCCACCAATACAAGTGCACAGATGAGTAGTTAGCCAAGATGCTGAGTGTGACTCTATGGCCTGCCTGAACTAATGTTATGCTCCATAAATATGGTTTCTTTTTTCCCTTAGTAAAATAGCCTATCATGACCTGTTCATGACCTATATGTTTTTCTAGCATTTATTGTGTGAAAACCTGGAATTTGCATCAGATTGTAATACTTGAAACTCAAAAGTCAGTAGTTCACAGTCACTTACTCAGCCTTTAGATGTCTGTGAATGAATGCATGGAGTTAGGCTTGTTTCACAAATACAGTGTACTGTAAAACCATGTAAATCCATTTTCCTTCCAGGACCCTGTCTACATACCACAGCACAATCTCTATAGGATCAGTTATATGTGTGAATATGTCAGTATACTGAATATTTGAGAAGCTCTGTATGGGCTGGCTCTGTATGGACTATAACAGACTACAAAGTGCCCTACAACATAGTGCCCTTTAATTGGCTGAAGAGGCGGGCTTTGTGTTAAGCCTATGCAGCAGAAAAGTCAATCAAATGAACGGCGATATTCCCTGACAAATGCTACACGATTTAAGAGATTAAATGATCCCTTCCTTTATGTCAGGAGCGCTAATGAAGACACTCTATCACTTGAGAATTATACAGTGCATACGTATGTGCTCTATGTGTTAATAATACTATGAAGGCTGACTCAAAAGATTCTGTAATGTACTTTAACATGCTTTAATCTTTATCCAACATGAATGGTCATCTGAAAGATCCATACTTTAATTAGGCAAAGGCCAGAAGAGATTAAAGAAGGGTAGATCTCATTTATGAGGTTTTCATCATGGATGATGAGAGCAAATCAACATTGGGGAGAAATGCCATGTTATATTATTTAAGGTTTTTGATCAAATCTCGTTAGTTATACTTATATTATTGCTGGTATTATAACTGATAAGAAATGTTAAAAATTGAAACTCAAACAATCTATTGGTTTTATGTTCAAATTCAATGCTCATCACGCTTGATGGTCTTTTGGACCCCCACCGTCGACTTCAAGGCAGTACTGCCACTCTGACCCTAGCATAACCCTTGACTAACCCTAGCGCCTTCCAGGCAGCACCGCCTTGAAGTCAACAATGGACCAACAAAAGACCAAAGATCACTCAACACTTAGAACATTTTTGACATTGATCAGTGGAACAAGTAACAATTGTGGAAATACATTCAAAATGGCCTTTCATTGTAATGTCAACCTAATTCTCTGCATTCACATGGTTAAATTCAAGTTGCAGGGAACAGATTTCGCATGTCACCTTGTGGTTATGTTGTGACAGCAGTGGTAGAAATGGTCTGAAATTCCCTTGACTCTGACTGCTATTATCAAAGTTGCACTGTTCCAGATTCCCCCCTCAGTCCTTTCCATCAGCTAGTAGAGTTGTTTTGAACCATGGGCAGGGAAAGAAATCTTTCGAGATGACCTGGAAGATGAAAACAGGTCTGTCTCCCGCTAAGGGACATTTTTTCCACAGTAATAAAAATTGGGTCAATAAATATTGTCTTGGTCCTAAAGCACCATGACAACCATTTGACAATATTGCACAAAAAGGGTTCAAATGTTTATTATTTGCTATTCATAGCAAAAACAGTCAGAGGCTAATGCCCTTGATACGGTAGTCACTAATGTTCACAGTTAATGCTATTCGTTATACCGTACATTAGTGTGACATCTTACGGTCATCACAAGCAATGCAGATGGAGAGTGATGAACGTCATATTGCATCTAAGTGCAAAACTATGAATAATTACACATATTGTACAACATCTGGGCCATTGTGTGTGTGGGGGGGGTAATTTGTGCTATAATCAACATAGATGTCTAAATGACAAATGAGCAAAAAGTGTATGGTTATTATGTGTCCCCTGTTCATAACCAATGGTGACATAAGTCATTAATCAGCATGATAAATGCAAGACTGCATTTGTTGTACTCTTTTTGGATTTGACTATGGGATAGTTTTTTAGTCTGTGTCCTGGCAAACAGATAGATGCCCTTTGGCTATAGGCTGTGGATGGAAGTCAAGTGACTGTCTCTTGATTTATTCTTCAAGATTAAATGTCAGATGAAAAAGAGGATTTTTTGTTTTGTTTTGTTCTATCACTCCATAATCGCAGGTCTTGAATTCAGAGATGCACTATTGGTTTGTTTCCAAAGGCATGCAGGCTGGATCAAAGATAAGGCCCTCTTATCCTTTCCTTTCATCTGAGCTAGATGGCCTTTGACAGCAGAGGAATGCAGGGGGAGTGGTGGTGGGGGGATCAAGTCAGCGCTTGGTGTGTTCTTACATGCCAATCGAGACTCAAGCATATATTTAGGAAGAAACTATGCAGACGGAGTTCCCTCCTCTTGTTGATGTTTGTGATTTCAATACACTTTCTTTTATCCTGGAAATCCAGAGTTCTCGCGAGAGCACAATTTGAATTGTGTCTGCAAGAGACTCTGGCAATGAGTAATGATGCACATTACTTTTACCTCTTGCATCACGGGGAACCAATCACATCGGTGTATCTGATATAGGCGGGTCAGAGGCGAGCTAAACAGATGACGACAGCGCTGCAACGTTGGAGGTCAGTAAACATTGGTCGTAGTGTTATCCAATTACGTCGAAGTCCGGAATCAGTCAGAGTAAACATTGGAGTAAACATTGGTGTTATCCAATTGCGTGCAGTGAAATTTTCAAATGCATGCTTGGTGCCGTCCCTTGAGTTGGGCCATTGCATTGTCCGTGGTCAGACCCTTAATCTTTCCAGAATTCCAGGGTCTGGATTTTCCAGGCTAACTTTCTTTATGGATGAGCTTGAATAAGGCTTGGGAAACTATGTCAAACTGCCTCTGTCATTTTAATCTCTGATATTTAAAGACAACGAGGATAGCACAGGTGAGCATAGCCCTGCCTGTTGCTTTTACAGTACAAGTGATTATGAATGAAAACATTAACATGCACATAGAATCATTTGGATTGCTAAAAATCCTGTTATAACTACAGTATTTCCAGTTGAGTTCATCCTGTCATTGTGGCTCCCAGTGAAAGTCATTCAGACACACAGCAGAGTCATAGGCACTCTAAAATATACCTCACATTTTTTACCTGCTGAAAGGTTAGTGAGCAGCACAGAGAATCATCTTGTTTCAGCTTATAGGTACGACGTGCTTCAGGCCGTCTGCTGGAGCTGATGTGTCATCTATCAGAGAAAATCAGATCATGCAATCAGCTGGGCTGTGATGGACGCCCTGTACTGAACCTCAGGTGTGTATGGAAAGAGCCAAATAAAAAAAAGATGAGCGTCATTCATCTATATTTGTCTGATGGCTAAACTAGAAATCCCAGCGCATGTGTACCATTTGTGAAGTTCCGACAATATGTCAGAAAAAAAAAACAGTCACAACAAAACAAAACAAAAACAAGAGCATTAAAAACAAACAAACAAACAAACTCATTCACTCAATGTATGATCATGACTGCATTCCACAGCACAAAACAGCTCTGGCATTTCATTACAAGAGCGTTAAACAATATTTAACAGCAATAAAAACAAAATCAGCCATCCACAGGCACAAAGATAAGTAGCGGACAAGCCAATATGGGCACGAGGGTTGATAGGGCAGGTGCATAAATTGCCTCGTTGTCAGGGTTTTGCTCAGTAATGAGTATAAATGAATTGGAAAATGTAGATCGACCCGCTCCCCTGCATGAAAATTGATTCCGCGCTGCTATACTGACACATCCGTGTGGAAAAGAGAGATAGAACAAAGAGACAGAGACACAGGGGATGCTGGGTAATGGCAGCGTCTCCGCCTCTCTCTGACCCCATTCCTGAAGCCGCGCGTCTCTGTGGGTCTGGGATGCAGTGTGAGGAACAGTGGATACAACACTGGATTTCATGTCAGTGCATGTTACTGTTGGCCAGAGAAAACTGAAAAAGTGAAATTCCTCAGGCTGTTGTATTTTATATGGCTGTTTAAAGCTATGTTTGCATTGTTTATTCCTAGTTTGCTTGTTTATTCATCAGAAAGTGTTGTGGGGGTAGTGGCTGAATAGCATGGTAATCTCTGAGTTGCTATATATTATGCTTATGATGGGTGTTAGTGGTGGATTGTTTTTGCTTTTCCAGCAAGTGCTTACACGTGCTATAGTGCTGAAAGAAGAACCTGAAATTAATTAAGTCTACTTATTATGAATCCATACAGTGAAATTAGTTAATTAAGTCTACTTATTATGAATCCATACAGTGAAATTAGTTGATTAAGTCTACTTATTATGAATCCATACAGTGAAATTAGTTAATTAAGTCTACTTATTATGAATCCATACAGTGAAATTAGTTAATTAAGTCTACTTATTATGAATCCATACAGTGAAATTAGTTAATTAAGTCTACTTATTATGAATCCATACAGTGAAATTAGTTGATTAAGTCTACTTATTATGAATCCATACAGTGAAATTAGTTAATTAAGTCTACTTATTATGAATCCATACAGTGAAATTAGTTGATTGAGAAATGATTCAGGGTGAACTACAGTGACAGAATTGTATAGGAAGTCAATCATGACCTCTCATTGATCATTGCTTCCTTGTTCACCTATGAATAATCTGAATCACCGAAAATATTGAGTACTTCGCTGCAATCACTACCTTATGAACAAATATTTGCTAGCGATTGATGTGAAGAGTCAGTATAAGATTATCCATCATTACACAGGGTGTTCATTATTATTAGTCATTAACTACTGAATATAATTGACTATCAACCACCTATCATATTCCCATTCAGACAACAGCATTTTTATATTCAATGTGTCTAACTCAACACACACACACACACACACACACACACACGCACACACACACACACACACACACACACACACACACACACACACTTCAAATAGAATGACCACAAATACCAGGTCAAGTCACTAAAATATACTGTATATGTCGAGAAATAATATGGGTAACACTTTATAATAAGGTGTTAACTAACCATTTACAAGGCATTAATACATGTTTTTTTTAGCTATTTACTATCATTAGATAGCATTAGTAAATTACTTACAAGTAGTTTATAAAGTCACTTATAAACAGTCACTTATTGCACATTCTTAATTAACCATTTACTACCATTGGTTAGTTAACATACCTTATATAGTGTTGCCAAAATATCTAATTGGCTGTTGCAGTCACACACCAGTCTGAGAGTTTGACTCTAAAGTTGGCAAAAATATAGATAACAAATAGGTAGAAAAAAGGACCCCATAGTAACAATCTATTTTAACAGTCATCTAGTAAAATTTACTGAATTTGACCTTTACTTTGTCATTAGTAAACTTTTAGAGAGGAAGACTGATCAGAGAGTACATAGCTGACTCTAGTTACTATGTCTCCTCCAATGCACACCTTACTTACTTGTGAATTAAATCCAGAAATTACTCATGTTCATTTTAATTCTTCAATGCATTGGAGAATATCTGCAACACAATATCATTGTAAATCCCAGATGGGAGACAAACATTCAGCTCTACTCTCAACACATTTCTGAAATGATAATAGCTGAACTGCAGGTGATATGATAACAACCTCCAACACACTGCAATCTGCTATCTTTACTTCAAAGTGCCTTGTATTGTTTAAAGAGGCTTGCTAGAGAACATTGTGTACTTGCTTATAATGTGTCTAACCTGATTCCATCAACACAAGTGTGTCTCTCCAAAGTAGCACTTTTATGACACCTACTTGTTTGAGCTGTACCTACATGATGTCTTGTGCATCACAATTTCTCACAACACTCCCGTTTGATTGAGACAGGCAGCGTGCTTAAGGAATCCTCACATTGTTGAACATCCAGCTTGGGCCTATAAGACTCTGCAGTAATTGCATGTACACTTTTACATCACTGCAAAATGGTTATACACGTTACAACTTTGTACGAAAGCATGACGAGGGCATGCAAAAAGAGACTCGGGAGCTTTGAACAAGAAATGTTATGGAAAAAAAAGTAATTTCATCATGTGTCAAGTAGGTGTTAATTTCTGGATAGTGTTGTTTGTGTTGTATTTCATTTTTAAAGCAGCTATCATCCACACAGCAAAAATAACACATGCATGAACCACTTTACCCTGCATTAAGACGCACGCATGCTACGCACATGCTTATAAACTGCTTATGAATGCTTGATAAGGCAATCATAAATACATCAAATGACACTGACTGCATAAAAATTGTGAATGGTCTTTGAGATGAAACATCAATATTAGTTAGAGTAGTATAATGTTAAAATCAGATGGTGTTTTAGTATTGGCCAATGAAATGTTATTGAAGATGGCAGATTTTTATATATCAGCATCTGAAAATTACAAAATTAACCAAAAGAGAGAAAATATTCCACTAACTACAGTATACTGATAAGATTTAACATGTATTGGTGCATATTTGAATTTAGGCAGTGTAGAGTAGTTGAGTAGTCCTTCTCTTGCCAGAGTTACTCCATAAAAGTATATAGCCTAACTTTGGGATCTTTATGTGGCTTTCTACACCGATCTCTCCCCTATTTCAACCAAACACAATCTATTCAACTGCTTTGAAGCCTTAGCAGAGAAAATAAACATATCTCTATCCCATTTCATACTGATGACATGTGTACAGCTGATGTCACAGGTTGTCGTGATTTTTATTGAAATATATCCTTTAGTTTATATATCTTTTATGTAGTATCTTTATTCTGTGTAATATCATTGTTTTGTGAAACTGAAGTCTGTAGTATGTTCAGTGTGGGAAAGGAAGACTGGTTTAAGTGAAAGAGCAGGCCTGGCAGAAAATGGCATAGACAAGGTTTGGTGCCAGGAAATGTAAGCAAAACCTAAAGAATGGCACAACCTAAAGAATGTATGAATAACAGGATGAGAGGGCAAAGGTGGAGTACCATATATTACTTGGTCAGTTATCTGTAAACATAGAGGGTCTTGTCTGGGATGACTTGAAGGGGTATAAAGGCTGGACAACAGCCAGAGGATGTTATCTCACTTATCTTACTTTGCTTTCACTTACTTACTTGCTTCACTAATGCTCCGGAGTGCATTAAAGCCATCATCTGCAGTATACTGTACATCCACGGTGTGCGGACTTCTTTTGATGTTGTATTATTTAATGTGGATTTGACACCACAAGGTGACTAACTTCTCTGTTGCCAAATTAGCAAAGACATTAGGGCCTTATTGTGTGCAGTCTATGATGTGTGGTTAGTGTGTGTGGGTAACCATATTTTTCCACCCTGATTTGTAGTGGTTGTTTCACTGTGTGCATCTACTGTATTGTGGTGGGTTTTCTTGTTATTGATTTTCTTCTGCCCTATTGACTTTTGGACATCTGCTCCTGAACAAACCTAGCAACCTACTTCCTGTTTTACCCCATGCCCATATTTGGACTGTGTCTCCTCCCCTGCTATTGTTTGATTGAGACAGGCAGCGTGCTTAAGGAATCCTCACATTGTTGAACATCCAGCTTGGGCCTATAAGACTCTGCAGTAATTGCACGTACACTTTTACATCACTGCAAAATGGTTATACACGTTACAACTTTGTACAAAAGCATGACGAGGGCATGCAAAAAGAGACTCAGGAGCTTTGAACAAGAAATGTTATGGAAAAAAAGTAATTTCATCATGTGTCAAGTAGGTGTTAATTTCTGGATAGTGTTGTTTGTGTTGTATTTCATTTTTAAAGCAGCTATCATCCACACAGCAAAAATAACACATGCATGAACCACTTTACCCTGCATTAAGACGCACGCATGCTACGCACATGCTTATAAACTGCTTATGAATGCTTGATAAGGCAATCATAAATACATCAAATGACACTGACTGCATAAAAATTGTGAATGGTCTTTGAGATGAAACATCAATATTAGTTAGAGTAGTATAATGTTAAAATCAGATGGTGTTTTAGTATTGGCCAATGAAATGTTATTGAAGATGGCAGATTTTTATATATCAGCATCTGAAAATTACAAAATTAACCAAAAGAGAGAAAATATTCCACTAACTACAGTATACTGATAAGATTTAACATGTATTGGTGCATATTTGAATTTAGGCAGTGTAGAGTAGTTGAGTAGTCCTTCTCTTGCCAGAGTTACTCCATAAAAGTATATAGCCTAACTTTGGGATCTTTATGTGGCTTTCTACACCGATCTCTCCCCTATTTCAACCAAACACAATCTATTCAACTGCTTTGAAGCCTTAGCAGAGAAAATAAACATATCTCTATCCCATTTCATACTGATGACATGTGTACAGCTGATGTCACAGGTGACTAACTTCTCTGTTGCCAAATTAGCAAATACATTAGGGCTTTATTGTGTGCAGTCTATGATGTGTGGTTAGTGTGTGTGGGTAACCATATTTTTCCACCCTGATTTGTAGTGGTTGTTTCACTGTGTGCATCTACTGTATTGTGGTGGGTTTTCTTGTTATTGATTTTCTTCTGCCCTATTGACTTTTGGACATCTGCTCCTGAACAAACCTAGCAACCTACTTCCTGTTTTACCCCATGCCCATATTTGGACTGTGTCTCCTCCCCTGCTATTGTCAAGTCAAGTCAGATTTATTTTTAAAGCGCATTTAACATGCACATAGTGCAACCCAAAGCGCTCCACAAACAAGACACATAACAACAAGACAAACGATGCCGGATGGAGCGGCGTAGTCGCCAGCATACCCATGACATCAAGACATGACAAATACATTTAAAAAATAACAAATACAAAAAATGCCGGACGGAGCGGCGTAGTCGCCAGCGTACCCGTGACACCAATACATACAAGACAGACAACAAAACAAATAAACAAATAAAAAAAAGAAAATATATTTAAAAAGGGGGAAAAGTGATTTTAAAATTATTGTGACTTAAGTGTTCCAATTGAACTCCAATGCTATGCTCCACCTCTCTGCCCATATTTGGACAGTACTTCCTGTCATTGACTGTTCATAGATAATTGCCTCCACGTGGTTGCAATTAGCAGCTAATGGCCTAATACTGGCCATGCCCTGGTTAAGGGGTATAAAAGCCCATTTCTGTGAGGAGAAGGAGGTTTAAAAGAATTTAGTATTATCTTTTTGTTTTGTTTGTTTGTTTTTATTTGTTTGCATCCTATTAGGAAAGGTTAGACTCCAGTACCACTCTCCAGTCCAGTTGGTGGCGGTTAGTGATGGGTAAATGAAACCTCGAGCGCTACTCGGCACATTTCCCTAATGTACCGAGTAATGTGCCGAAGCTTCGAAACATGGAAGACAAGGAAAACAGAGCGACATCTGGTGGTTTGCATAAATTATCGCAGCCACGGACTAGTGAAAAGAATGTCTACAACGTTCAACACAATGCCAAAGCTTCGAAATGTTCTCATTCATTACATTAAAAGTGTTGCAAGAAATTTGCATTTCTGTTTGTCTCAATTCAATACAATAAAATACGATTAGGCAACATAATCCCGTCACTCGTTATCACGTGAAGATTGGTGTTTACGCGGAGGCGTGAAATCATGTGTTATCCCAGTCAATGATCCAATCGGTCTCCCATCCACTTAACGACCGCAGTAGACACTACTTAGCTTCTGAACCAGGACGAAGTATTATCAACCTCAACACGCTATGGACGAGAGTGAAAAGGAAACGACCAGGCGCCTAATTAAACCAAACCCTACATGACCTGACATAGTTTGACGTTTCATGAATCAAACTTTCAATAAAAGGAAAATATTATGTCAGCCATTATTGTTAGGCCTACATAGAAATTATTAGCATGTATTGCTTTTAAATTACATGATTGAAGTTGAGACAAGATTGCAACGCAGACACGTTTTAATGTCATTGTTCTAAATGGCAAATCTTTAGGCTAGGCCTAGGCTATTTCTTCTTTATTTCTATGTGCATGATATTATGGATTATGGACATTTTCCGGAAAGAAAAGAACATAAATTCACAAACAGAGAAAGCATCCTATATAAAACAGGGCTACCCACAAATTTCGCCTGACTCTTGCAATACAACACAACTCATTCAGACACTAGAGCGGGTGCCCTGGTCCGCGCAATTCAAAGCCTTTGAATCAGATTCCGAAGCAGTCACGTGGGTGTGTGTCCCAAACGAAGCTTCAGACGTCACACTCACAAACCAAGGCCTCGTTTGTCATCAGTCACGTGATTTTTATGGAAATGACACAAGCCTCGAACCGGGGCTTCATCTGGCACGCCCCTTTCTGCTCGACACAAGCTCCGAAGCCTCGCTTCATTGGGCACATCACTAGTGGCGGTAATGCACCATTAAAGTTAGTTGCCAACCGCCATAAAAACCGAAAGAAGAGAAGGTCTGCCGGATCGAGAGCACCACTTGCCTTGCTGCCAACGCAGTCAACGCACTCTATTACTCCGTGAAGGGCAGTAATTGTTTTTACAGTTTTAGCGTGAGTGCTATTGTTGCCACCTGTGCGCCTCTGTTGTGCCTAAGTGTTTGCTATTGTGTCTAAACCTCCATCCAGAAGCCCAGGTTCCCAGGCCTCCTTTCCCTGAACGTTGATTGTACCGCAGCTGAATTCTACGCTACGCTCGCTATGGCAGCTTGAAGGGCCATAACTATAACTTCCTGTGTGTGTGAACGTGCTTGTTTTCTGTGGTATCGGTGGTCATCCTTGGTCCTCTCTTCTAGCCTCCGGATTGTCTGTCCTGTGGCTCCAGTGCCCTGTGCTGCCCTGAAGACTGAGTGGCCACCCCTGAACCTCCCTCAACGCTCGCTATTGCTGTCTGAAGGGCCCTAAATATATTTCTGTACATGCTGTGAGTGTGTGCTTTGATATCTGTGGTGCTTTTGGTCATTGTTGGTGTTCCCCTTCCAGCCTCCGACTCCTCTATCTCGTGGTCCCCGAGCCCAACGCGCCCACGAAGACCGCCTTGACTACACCAGACTCCCCGCTCAATGCTCACTGTCTAGAGTGCCGCAACGACTTCCTGTTGGGTTGACAACTGCCGTGACCCCCTGGACGTGCCCACTTGACTACTTGGAGAGAGGACAGCCGGAGTGAGCTACAAAGGAGCCACTCCCACCATTGAGCCTTATCTCGGACTACAAGATTTCAGAGACATTGATTGAGTGAACTATTTTAATTCTCCAAGTACCGGTATTTTACAGTGTTTGTCAGTCTTAATAAAGTGCATTTTTGTATGAAACTTGGCTGTCTGTTGGGTTTCTGCTGCTGGGGCCAGTGCCATTGATTATTCAACCGTTGGCCACTAGGTGAACTGATAGCAGAGCCTGATCGACTGATAAGACAGGCAACTGAAATCAAAATTGTGGTGGTTATCTCACTCACTTAAATTTGCCACTTAGACAGAGAGAGAACAAGAAAGAATTGTAACTGGCTGATGACAAATCGGCTGTGTGATCATCTTTAGACGATCCAAATGGTTCATGCAGTCTCTCCTGAGCGCACACACACAGTCACTCTCACGTAGGGGCATAGATGCTTGTGGACATTCAAATCAAGAGGCTGAACTTCAGTCTTCAAAACACTGCCACTGCAGTCTTTGTAGTCCTCTCCATTTTCAACTGTGCAGAGAAATAGTGTCTAATATTTTCCCATCAGCATTTTTTTATACGTGAGCATATTGTTTCACTGACAGGACAATAGATAGCTGTTCATTAACAGGTTTGGTTTTGTATTTTCATATTTCATATTTTGTTTTATATTTTCCTATGTTCCTAACCTCATATTTTGACAAGCTCCATAGAATGGGTGGTATTGGTTTATGTCTATTCTGTAGCCCTGCATTGAGATTATCATTGTGTTCACAGGACAGGACAAATAACACTGACAGCGCAACCACAAAGTGCTCTGCTGCTTTGGTGCAATGTGAACTTTAAAGTTATTTTTCACCCCAGACAGATGTCAGTGAGATTAAAAAGGAATGGCATGTGTGTTCAGAAGTTGAAACTGTGTGTGTGTGTGCGCAAACAAGAGTTTTGGCAATTCAGATATTTCCAGAGGTCAAGCAACTGGTCAACACTAAACTCTATAGTCTATAGCAGGTTTACATTACATTACATACATTTTTAAAGTTCACTTAGCCTCAGTTGTTTATCATTCTTTGACAATGGGTCAAAATTAATCTGATGCAGTCTTGATTATTGATGGCACACATTTCGACTGACATTTGGATGCAACACTTAGACTTCTCAGGTTGAGAGACAGGGTACATCAATTCCCTCCCGTCACTGCAAGTTATCAAACTAAATGAATAAACAATGACTGGATGTGCTCCACAACAGCAGGCTCAGAGAGATCAAAAGACTCTGAGCACAGTAGGGCTGCACGGTTTGGGGGAAATATCTAATTGCGATTTTTCATAACAGATATTGTGATTGCAATTTGATTTGCAGTATAATTTCAAGTCAAGCTTCAGTTCAATATTCCAAATTTGCACTTTGTCACAAGTGAACGAGTCACAAGTGACACAAGTCACTTCTGGTTGGTGAGCATGCATGAGAAGCATAGCTTCACTGTCTGTCACAGAGGGAGGATAACATGAATATAAAAGTCGTAGATGTGACAAATTAATTAACCACTGAGACAGTTGCAAGCTGCCCAATTAATTACAACCTTTGCGATTAGCTAATTGCATTAGTTCAGTAGTTTTGATTAAAAATCGATTCATTGTGAAGCCCGAGAGCACAATTTTCTGTGAATTCTCCCATGAGACCTTTTCGCCACGGTGTTTGTACACAAAACGTTGCTGAGAGCGACCAGTGACAGAGTGAGCAAGCCTCCGCCGAAAACATCAATTTCCCCCAAAAATACAGCTGGCTCTTTATATGACCCACTTCAGTTTTTAAGAGACTGGCTGAAGGGGGGAAACGCAAAGCCACTTCACCAAAATGCCCACTGCCTCACCACCACATCACCACGTCTCCATAAACCCCTCCATAAACCAAAGCTTGGGTCATTTCCCGAACCGCTCGGCTGCGGCCCCCTGAAATAAGTCGCCTATCTGCTCGTTAAGTGTCCCCACACGGCCCCTGGCTGCCATTCGTCAGATGGAGATTAGGAGCATGGTGGGCTCACAGGCAACTCAGGATAGTCTCTCCAACCCACCCCAAACCCCCGGTTTCCCAGGCCCTGAAAGCACACTGCGGGAGCACACCCGGCTTGCTCCAGGGGCTTGCCAATGTAGGCCAGCAAAGCAATCCTCTTCCTCCACATCCCTCTTTAACTCTCTCTCTCTCGCTCTCACTCTCTGTCTCTCTATCAGTTGCTCACATCCCCCGTTTCCAATCCTGTCTCCCGAATCACCTAATCAGGGTACTGTATCTGGCTTCCCTCCCTTTCTTCTCTTTCATCTCTGCTCTCTCTCTCTCTCTCTCTCTCTCTATCTCTCTCTCTCTCTCTCTCTTTCTCTCATTTGCTCCTTTTCCTCTGAGTCTCAATTGAGCCATTGAGTAAATGGTGCTGTGTGTTTGCTTGCCTTATTTCCACTATCACGCTGGCACAGCTGGGGCTGTGGCTGTGCAGTTCCTTTGTGCCCTCTTCCTACTTCTCTCGTCTTCCTCTCGCTCCCTTTCTTCTTCTCTCTCTATCCCCCACCTTGATGCCGCTATCTCTACGTCTTACGCTTTCTCAGTCTGCATCTGCCTCTCCCTTTTCTTCCATCTCCCATCCTTCTATTTTTTTTACTCTCTATCCCTCCCTTCCCTGTTCCCTCTCTCTCGCATAGACACAAATGCACACTCTTTCTTCCTTTTCTTATCTCTGCCTCTCTGCATCTATCTCTTTCCCTTTCTCTCTCTCTCTCTCTCTCCCTCCTACCCTCTCTTGCTTTCTCCCTCCCTCTGACCATCGCTCCCCCTTTCTCTCTCTCTCTCTCTCTCTCTCTCTCTATCTCTCTCTCTCTCTCTCTCTCTATCTATCTATCTATCTCTCCCACTCCCACCATCCCTCCCCTTTCTCTCTCATTTTCTCTCTCTCCCTTCCACCATCCCTCTCTGTCTCTCTCTCTGTCTCTCTCTCTCTATATATCTCTCTCTCTCTCTGTGCTGCTGGAATTCCACCCTGGGGAGCTCAGCCTTGCCCTGAGAATGATTGCAGACAGGCCCTGGCACGCGCGCTGAGGGCCCGAGCCTCCTGAGCCTGGCCACCACGGCCTCTGTCACTGCAGCTTTGGCCACACGTCAAGCCACTGACACAGAGAGCCATTGAAAGTGTTTCCAGAGTAGAAAGAGAGTGTGTGTGTGTGTGTGTGTGTGTGTGTGTGTGTGTGTGTGTGTGTGTGTGTGTGTGTGTGTGTGTGTGTGAGAGAGAGAGAGAGTGTGTTTGTGCTTAAAGGTGTATGCTTTTTTGTGTTTTTTTTTTGTCTGTGTGATTGTATATAGTGCATTTGTGGGAGTGTGTGGGAGTCCTTGTGTGAGTAAACATTTGGCAGCGTCTGTATGGTTCTCAAGCGGCTCTGTCAAGTCTTCTGTTGAAGCAGAAGGCCATATGCTAAATGTGTATGTCACTGCATTTCACATTGCTAATGCATATAGTGATGCATTGAATTTATCCATTTATGACATTTATGATGAATGTTATGTTTAATGGATCTAATTATGAAAATCATTGTGCAATGTTTAACCCATCATATATCACAATTAAACCATTAGTAAGTGGCAACAGTTGGAAATGCATGGGGAGTGAAGAGAGTCACTATAAGTAGGCGACTGTTGTTTAATTTTCATGAAACAGTTTGGCTGAGGTCAGTTTTGTGTACAGTATCTTATTTTATTTAGACTTATGTAGACATATGCTGACGCCCAGTTTTATCTAGGTTTTTTCTTATTGCAGTGCATTCACATTATGATGAAATCATGATAGATTTAGTTTCTCAATATGTACATGTTTTTGAAGAGTAGCAATCCTACCCTTATTTAACACAATCCTACCCTTATTTTTAACACCAATCTGTACTTAGATAGCAAATGTACAGTTATTTTGATTTTATTAGACGTTAAAAGAATCATCTTTAACAATTGCAAAACAAGGCCCCTATTACAATAACTGTGTTCAAATCGGTTGTTAATAGCCTATTTGCTATTAGATGACCTAAACCAGCTATTAATCAGTTTAATTCTCTGTGAAGAGATATGTGAGATGCTATGTAACCAAGTTACTGTATAGTTCACACTTTCACAGGGTAGTAAAACCATTCCATTTATAGTGCTTCTCTGTAAAGGAATAAAAAAGACAATAGAGAAGAAATGCAATCTAGCTATACTATAGCTATGCTGCTCCCTCCCTATAATTGTTAACATACAGTATCACAGCAACAAATACAATTGGACTGTGTGTTGTGTCTTGTTGCTGTTGCCCTTTCACAGTAAAATAGACAGAGTTCTCTGAATTCCCAAAATAGAGCATAAATGGTTGGATAGTTGGTTGTTTCTACTGTCATTTACTTGCATGTTGTGACCTCAAACTTCACAGACTAAATAGAAGAGTTGGGTCTTCAAGAGCTTTTAGAAGACACCTCTACTCTGGAAGAATTTGGTAGGTCATTTCACCATCTGGAGACCACAGACTATTTTAATTTGTAGTCCCCCGATGGTGGAACAACCTACCAAGTGCTACTAGAGCAAGGGCATCCTTCTCTATCTTCAAGAAGTTCTTGAAGACCTAACTTTTCTGAGGGTACCTCCTCTCACCAACTAACATGCACTTACCATGCACTTCTCTGTCTTCCCTCCTCTGCCTCCTTCTTCTTCTACATTCTCCTCTGACTAGCCTACACTTTGACTAGTATTTCAACTTTCTGCACTCTCATGTTCTGGTAATATATTGATTGATGAAGTATTAATTGCTACCTAAGGTCTCCTCTGCATTGTGGCTTGAATGTTACTCCTTATGTATTTTTTGTAAGTCGCTTTGGATAAAAGTGTCTGCTAAATTAATAAATGTAAATACCGGTATAAATGTAAATAGAGTTAAGGGAGAGAGAGAGAGAGAGAGAGAGAGAGAGCAGCTTTCAATGTCTTTAGTGAGTACTGTAATCAATTAATTGTTACACTGTAAGTTTTTGCAGACAATAGAGAGCTCTATTGCAGGCCCATTATATTTAAACCATTTATGTGGTCTGTAATGTTCCACTGTAGGCTAGTGGTAAAGATTATGTCCACTTCAAGGCTACTTCAACAGCATAGTATCAGTGATCATTGCCATTTAATGCCTCCTTTCATCAAGCAGTAAAGGCTGCTTCTTACAACCAAACGGTGCCTGCCCCAACTCATGTGCTGCCCCAAACTGTTAGTGTCTAGTCCTGCAAACTAAGAAATGAATAATCCTACAGTAAAAGGCTTACTAGTCAGCCAGGTGTTTGCCGTAGCCCAACAGAGCAATGGAATAAATCCTGATCATTTAGTGATTCAAGAAAATGCTCCATCTTCAACTACATACCAGGGCAGACTGGGGCCTGCTGTATTACAGGAAATACGAGATGATCCACACACCAAAGAGCTCCCATCTAATTTTCTTTTTTTGCAGTAACATTTTTAACTCAATGGCTCCTCCTCAGACTTAACAAATGTTTTACGGAGTCGCCATCTTAAATACCCATCACATCATTTACAAAGCCACATAATTTCAACAGAATACAATGATTTTTGGTCCACTGGCCAGCATATCATATTTTGTTTTGAAAACAGATAATTTATGTGTCGGATAATCATAATGTAATCTTTTCATTTCAAATCCCCGAATGGCTTTAAACTTTATTCAGGTTTCGTCTGTATGGATTTTCTGTGGATTTCTATTCATGGATGGAAGAAACATTCAGCGCAGTGCCAAAGTCTGCTATCTCTGACAGGGCATGAAGGTCCATCTGGGAATTGTTTCCCAAACACCGATGAAAATGAGGGTTTTATTTGTTGTCTCACCAGTCTGTGATTTGGTGTAGACACCAAAATGAACACATTGATGTGCAACCAACTATATGCCCTCAGCAAGTATTTACGGAAATATGTTTTGCTTTGAATATTTTGTCTGTTATTTGAAATGCACCTATGGGACAGTATTGCATACGTTTTTTTGCAGGGTGTATTGTCACAGAGAGTAAATTGCTTTATAGGTGCGGAAATATGACATTTTGTTTGGAAGCAAGCAGGGCATGTAGAAGAAGACTGGATTTCGGGGGAGGTCTTGTTAGTTCCACGTGTTGCAGATTTTCGACTGCACCATCCTCAGCTCACCTCCTGGGAATAGGACAGCTTGTGTTGCCTTCCTGTGCCATGTCCTGCATTTTTGTCACAATGAGAAAATCTTTACCGTGCCACAGCCTTGCCTGGGTTTCACAAGAAGGTGAAAAATTATGTATAGTCAGGTCAAAATCATATTCACTAATGCCTTGAAGTTAGACCAAGGGGGTAAGGTGACAGGGGTGAGTACATTTTCCTATTTGGCTACTAAAGATGTTGATATTTGTGATGAGATATTGTATTCATTCTCTGAAATGATTATGCTTTTGTGTGAAAGGAATGCCTGTTGAAGGTTCCCTCTCTAAACTTATTCTGTATTGGATTGTCCTTGAGTGATTTTGTTGCCAGTTGCAAACCCATATTATTCTCACTTTTTCAGCACCTATGCATGTAAATACTATGAATAAAAGTACTGGTATACTTACCATACATGGAATGATATCCTGAACATTTTAAAATGAATTCCTAGCATATAAATACACTAGACTTACATCCTCCA
Organism: Alosa sapidissima; assembly: GCF_018492685.1. Lineage (NCBI taxonomy): Eukaryota > Metazoa > Chordata > Actinopteri > Clupeiformes > Clupeidae > Alosa > Alosa sapidissima. The sequence goes on along the minus strand of NC_055972.1, from coordinate 11,931,399 downwards.
TTTAAATTGACTTGAACTGATGCAAGGCAAGACTTGTAATGATTAAACATTCCTCTAACATTACGTGTTGATAAAGCAAGTAATATCAAGCAGATAAAGCCATAAATTAAGACTGACTAACACTGGTATACAAGTAAGGGTAAAGAGTAATGAGAAAAAAGCTTTTTCAATCTCAGGCACTGTTTTTTTTTTCTTCTTTTTTTTAAAATCAAGGACGGTACAATTATCATAGAAACTGTCAAAATTATATGCTACAATATGCAATACACCTTTTCCTCTTTCACCTCCTTTTTCATCTCCTTCACTAAGACCCTTCAAGAAATGTATTCCTTTAATCAGTAGGCATCTTACCTGTCACAAGAGGACTGTAGAACCATCAATGTGGAAAATGTTCTCCAAAAACTAAATTGATGTTAGATGAGTCACTTGAGGAGGTTAATACATCTTGACTTACTTAAGGCGTGATTTAGTGCTGCTTAATTAACACGGGAACTCAGAACAAACAGGTCTCACCCCACAGTTCCACGTTATAATAGCAATATTGTCACACTCTATGTTCAATAAATCAGACCGCGTGTATGTGTTTAGCGGTAAAACTAGACAAAGTGCCGAACTGACCTTGTCTGCCGAGGATAAATCAACACCTCAAAAACCCAGGCCCCAGTGCAGGAAACTCAGCATACTTATTAACAAGGTTTCTCACTGGTTCTTATAATGTTCTGTATTGTTCTTCCATTTGTGCCATACCATGTTTGTACTGTAGATCTCTTTTCATCACTCTCACCAAATAAGCTACTAAGCAAAGCTTTGGCTCATTTACACAAAGCAGAGAGGAAAGGGGAGACTCTCGTCCTCCCCAGTGGAGAGCCTGTTGTTGCTCTCGGTTATAATGATATAATACCACACACAGCACACAGAGTCTGCAGAAAGGTAATTACTGCCCTACCTCCCTCCCACCACCGACCCCCAAGAAAAGAAAAGAAAAAGAGTCATAGTGTGCAATAGTAGGGGCACTTAATACATCAAAGCTGCAATGTCATCCAAGAAAAGTCTGCTGAACCCAACCACCCCAAAGGTAGCTTAATGTTGGCACTCTATCATAGCATGAATGCTTATGTTTATTCAGATTTAATAGCTTTGAGGCTAAGAGAAAATGAGCAGAGATGTGTATTCATCACAGAAATATTCCAATAGAAAGTTAGCCATGCACAGCGGGCTATCCCATCCTTTTATGCTATCCTATTAGCCTACATGACCAAATGTGACCTGCTGACCAAATCTTTCATTCTGAGACGTGAACCAGCCCCACCTACCCCCCCACTCCCTAAGCCTCCGGTGCCCATTCTTTGGGGACACAGTCCCTGCTGTCCCCTGCATTCTCCACTCCCTTCCAGTGGTTAGTCTCCTGATGGGGATGTTTAGGGACGGGAGCCTTTAATGTCCCCATTCATTTTCCAGCGGGGTAATCGATGGAGCTCAGGGTTACAGCTAATGTGATTTATGAGACCTATTTCCGCTGTTATGCTTCATGTACAAATTGTCTTTGGTGATGTAAATTCGCCGTCTTTTCCTCTGACTTGCTGACTCCAAATCCGGTCGGCAAAACGGATGTAATTTATTTATGTTTCTCGCCAAGGGAATTTTTTTTATTATACCTTTTTTTTTTTTTTTTTTTTTTTTTTGCTTTCCTCCCTCACACCAGACATCTGCAAATCAGAACACGTCGGATGCTAACAGACAGTCTACAGTTTATCTTCATTGCACCCCCTCCACATTCCCCTCTCCTGCCCTTACTCTTCTGGAAGGTAGACGCTGTGTTGAGCCACCCAGCTGTCAATCATGTCAGTGGGTGGTCCACATCAGAAATAGTCAGCAATCCTGCCCTGATTGGTTGGCGAAGCGTATTCCCCTGTCACTTACCCCCTGTCCCTCTGACCTACAAGCAAATGCCACACGCGTCCCTGAAAAAGCCACTCTTGAACAACCTGGTGATGTATATTTATTGTGTTGGAAAGCCACCTTGTTTGCTTATTAAGCTAAAATAATGTGATAGATTAAAAGAGAATGTAATTGGGGTTTCAAAAGACCTACATTTCAGGAAGTGACTAGGTACTTTTCTTAGCGTATATCATAATAAATACCATTTTGCTTTGCTCTTAAATGTAAGTGGAATAGTAAATTAAAGTAACTGAAGGCATATTTGCGGAGGGATTCCACACACACGCAATTAATAAAAAGCTTCAGTAAATTTGGAGTGCATGGTGGAACAAAGTCTTATCTTCTCCTTGAATCTACTGCAAATAGAATCACTAAGAGCCGGCAAAACATTTGTTTGAAATTGATCTGTTTAATTGAATCCTCTTAAAACCCTTCAGAGTGAGGGAGGAAGTTCTTCTCAGTCACAGATTAGACAGCACTCTCTTTACTTAGAGTGCTATCTCTATCACTTTACTAACTCTATTTGATCAGTTAATAAACACTACCTCGTGCAATAACATGAATAAGCTGCATGAACAAACTGCAACCTCACACCATTTTAACCGTTGTAGGCATTGTTAATGTAAAATGCTAAGATCTTTCATAGTATATAACATCTATAACATGTATATAACATCTTACATCTAGAATTATATTAACCTTTAGTGAACTAACACATTTATTAAACCCAACATACTAAATTTCAGACTTAAAAAGCAGTAGGAAAAGGTTAACTGTTGTTATTAATGCTTTATTACTGTGGTATGAACTCCTGTTTAATTAGCATCAGCAAATTAAACTGTATGAGGCCTATCTATATATTCTTGGCAAACACATTTTCCTAGGCAGATGAAAAGATGTTTTGCGGAAGGAGCATGAAAGTAGAGTGTACTGCACGTAGTGGTGAAGATGTTGTGTGAGTTTGTGCTTGCACGGCCCCCTGTGAGTGCTGTGGTGCAGTACGCACATGGGCACATCTTAAAGAACATTTTCTCTCTCACAAGGGGGTCTATTATGTTTACCATTCTGTAATTTCCATCTAATTACCTTGCGCTGTTGTCTTTATCTAATATGGCATGAGTGCTCAGGAGAAATTAAGCATGAACCAAGACTTATAAATAAATCCGGTTGAATCAGTGCATTAATTACTGTTATTAGCAGTCACATGGACAGGTGACAGTTACATACTTCAGTCCAGGGGGAAAAAAACATGAGCAAAATCTAATTTTCAAACTTTCATGTAAATTATTCAGGCATGGAATTGCTTGCAAAAACTTTGAAATGCCTCTGTGGGCCAAGTATTGATTAGAAGAGAGAGGCTCTCATTTAAATGTCAAAAGTATTCTCTAAATGACATTTCTGATGTTGGAATTACTCAGCGATCGCCATGAGAAATTAGCTCTCAAAACAGCCTCAGGGAGCTAGCGTGATTTTTCTTTCTTTTTTCTTCAAAAGCTTAATTCCCTCTTTCTTCTTCTCAGAAGGCAGAGCCTGCACAGGTAAATGCAAGGATATAGGGATGTGTGCATGAGACAGCCATAAGTCCTTTTGTGCTGACCCTCGTCTTGCATGAGGAAAAAAAATACTTCTTTAGAGAAGCATTAGCCTAAGCCTAAGTTCCCCCTGCCTCTGCCAGCAGATTTTTAACCCTTAAAGGTGTAGGTCTTTGAACATTCTAAGTTCCGCAACAATTGAAGGTTCTAAAATTCTATGTTGAATTCAATGAACCCAGATATTCTTTAGAATGTTAATTTCCCAACATTCCCGTCACACCGGTGTGACGGTACTCCTTTAAGGGTTAATGACAGCAAATATTACACTGTCTCGGAATTAGTCTATTTGCCCAGATTTCTCTGGATATCTATTTATCCATCCACCCATCTGTCTATCCATCCATCTTTCCATCTCTTTTCTATCTTCTGAACATTCTTCTGAGCTTTCTTCTGAGCATTCTCTGCTAAGTCCCCATCTTAGAAGTTGACTCATTAAAATAACAGCTGTCACTGTATATGTCCTGTGCCCTATGTCCAAGCCTGTCAAATACTGTCAAAGACAGCAGTGCCATAATTGTGGCACACAAAACAAGTATATCAAGCACGTAGAAATGATTAGGCAGTTATATTACTGTAGGCAAAAGCCTTAGGGTCGCTCTACAAAGATCTCAATATGATAATGCTGTGGGTTGTGCAGTGGAGTGTCTCTTTTGATGGACCACTGCATGGACCACTTCAACTGGGCACGTGCAGAAGGGTGTCCTCTAATCCCAGTAATTTCTACGTCCAAAGATCTTCCCCTAGCTGCCCTCTGGGTAATGTATCGCTGGCACATCCACAGCAGAGTTGAATTAACATAAAACATATCATGAAGAGGGTTTCAGGGTGCATAATGTGAAATCCATCCAGTGTGACAGGAGAGTAATTTTGTATTCAGTCACTCTCGGGTTAAAGGTACTCTAAGCGATGTTGGGTAATGTCACTTCTGTTGACGTTCAAACAAAACAAAGAACTAGCTCGCCCCTCACTCCTGTGCAATTGAAACTCTCCTGAATGCGCATCTCATCGGTGAATGGCTGGAAAAGTTTGTTATGTTTCATGGTTTCAAAAATGTTTTGCTTAGAAACCGCACAACATTGCTTAGAGCAGTGGTTCTCAACCTTTTTTCAGTGATGTACCCCCTGTGAAATATTTTTTCAGCCAAGTACCCCCTAACCGAATTACCGCTACGCTTCAACCATGACTCCATCGTTTGAGTTTTGACAGTGATTGACAGGTGATGGCGGGTGGCATGTGACAGGTTGGGTCCAACCATCCTGGTATGGGGGGTACTATGGGTTTTTAGGATAATGAAATTGAATAGCCTACTGAAATATAAAATTCATTTTATGAACTTACAGTATATTTTCCTGAAATATTTATTAAATAATTGTTTTTGAAGTATTTTTACATACATTCTACTTTTTAAATATATGTATATTTTAAAATCTCACGTACCCCCTGAAGTGCCTTCACGTACCCCCGTTTGAGAACCACTGGCTTAGAGCACCTTTAATGTGGCTTTTTTTAATAGAGAGGTTAACATGTCTTGGAATGCACAGATACCATGAAAGATATGTAAATGAACCTATGAATTATGAATAACAAGATATTATGTGGGAGGAATATTGGATGGGGAGTGCAGCGATGCCGCATATTGCTAATGGATCTGAACTGATATAAATAAATAATATATATACATACAGCCTCATTACAAATCCTTTTATTCATTTCGCTCCCTGAAAAACTGTTGGTCCTTCTCATGAGCACAATTTTAATTGCCCAGTATAGGCATATTTTTTGTTCTTTACTTTTGTGATAAAAATAAAACTTCTATTATCAAACCAATAAAAATACTTAACTAGTGAGTGTGACACAATTGACATCTTAAAAACATTATCCTCATTATGTAAGGGATAATGTATAGTATGCCGGTCATTACTAGGAAAATAAGTCCCGACAGGGTGAACCGGACCCCGACACGCAGCAGAGAGGTCTTGTTCCGCCCTGAAGGGACTTATTTTCCCAGTAATGACTGGCGTTCTATACATTATCCCGCTTACACGGCTACTTGCCAAAACGAAATAATAAACTCCCTACATAGCCTAGCCTATTTGTTACCGTTCATCGTGGCAT
>NC_055972.1:11915754-11920754 GCF_018492685.1 Alosa sapidissima | reverse complement strand
CAAATGCAGATTTATACTTATATTTTTAAACAGTGTGTGGTAAGTAATGGAATTTAAAATAAATAAAAAAATGTTGTGATGTTTTATTTTATTTTTTAAAACACAAACCTCTTCTATGCTAAAGAAGAGACTGTTTTATTGTGATTAAATAAAAAAAAACATATTTAATAACACAATTAAAAAAGCAAGCTCTATACAAAAGATTTTTAGCAAGAGGAAATTGTGTTTTCTATGTGACCTTTGATAAAGTCTTGTGTTTATATGCCACCCTTGGATTCCTTGTTTGTTTGTCTTTCACTGTTGGTTGCATGTCGTGAGGGGGGTATCATATTCGCTCAATCAGTGATTACTGAGATTGAATATGTTTAATGTTCTAATTAGAATTCAGCGGGGTGCTTTTAATTAATCAGTATTACAAAGGGAAAATGGCCAATGATTTTCCTTGCTTCACCCTAATCTCCAATTAGAGGCTATCTAATTGCTAATGCGGCCACTTCCACAACACCATTCATCTCAAATGAGCAATGCTATAACACGCAGTCCACTCCTGTAAATTTGGCACCCAGCAGAAGGGATGGAAGCGCAGGAATAGACTTTTTGAAGATGATTTTCTTACCCAGTTAATGGCCATAATTGAAGATGGTGCTAGGGTAGTCTCAACATCACATTCACAGAAAGCAGGAGTCTGCGACCCAGACAATAGAGAAGGCACAGCATCCAGCCAGTCTGATCTCTGCTGAGACAAATGCTGACTCGTGACAGCAGGCTTAGCAGGCCCCCTTTTGAAAAACTGCTCCTTATTAGTTATGACTGATTAAAAACACTAAAAGTAGGTTATGGAAATCGTTCTGCAGCAGAGGCTTTAGTTTCAGCTGTGTCAAACTGCCAAAGGAGGGAAGGGGGGATCACTCTGGAGCCTCCTCTGTTGTAAAGGAGAGGAAGGAATGAGATAATGAATAATCCTAACACATACTGTAGATCAGTAGGAATCGGTGCAGAGGCTTAGGTTTCTGTTCTGTAGTTCTCTTAAAATCCTACTTGGGTTTGCTTCTATGAAGAAAAGATTGACATTTATTTCTCGATTTTACAGTATATTGTTGATTTGCACCAGACACACTTTTTTGAAAACCAGTAGAATGTTGGTAAGCAAAGATTTAGTGGTCACTTTTGATTTAAACCACTCCATGCTTCAGTCTTTGAAATCAGGCCAGACTCTGCTAATGAAAGGAATGTGCAGTAAACGACAAAACACCTAATTCATTGATCAATTAAGTACTATGTAATGAATTGGTTAATTAATCTCATAACAGTGATTGGATAATTAATGACTCAGCAAGTTACAGCTGGACCCATTTGGTGCACTTTATTAGTCAAGTAACACACACAAAACCCCAGTTGATCATTCTATGAAATAAACCATGACTGGGTGATGAGATTGATGGAAGGGAGTTGAAATCCCCAATAGGGCGTACTTACAGTATTCTTAATAACTGACTGGCAGTACATCACCCTGTGTATTAAAATCATATGATCCAAACAAGTGAATACTATAGTAAAGAATATCTGTGTATTTGAAAAGGTTACATTTCGATGTAATATTTTTGTCGGCATGTATACTAAAAGGCAATGACTTGCAATGCAACAAACAATTGTTGCAACCGTCTGTTAAAATCCAGCCGCCTCTTGCAACAGACCTTTGTTGACCTCACACAAGAAGTTAATCAAGTCCAAGACAATAGCTCTTTCAGAACACAGTGTGAAGTTTGCCCCTGGATATGGTCTCTGTCCAGTTGATCAACCTCGGAGGTCCTGTTGTATGCTTTACCTTTGTTATACAGTTGTCCATGGGATTTAATTAACCCCAGTGACACCCTGAGTCATAGCTCATTAAAATCTGGCCAGCCGTGTTTGCTTAGGTTAGCTGATGGCTTAAAGGAAGAGCATGAAGGCTAAGACACACATGGCCATATTCCTGAAGCCAGAGTGGCAGTGCTGATCATCAATGTCACAGTGTGAATGGTCTGTGTGGTGAATGATGTTACCAGATACCTTATGTCTGTAGTTATTTTTTGTACTATATTAGTCTTTAGTAACATAAGGAGGTAACCATGTGTGTGGTAAATGGTAAATCCATGTGATTTTATATGTAATGGATTTTTTCATCCAAATGTTACACACAATCATCTCTGAAATCATCGCCACAGGCTGCTTTGCCTTGGCAACGGGGAAATCGTGGAGGTCAGCAGAATGTGTGATCAGTAAAGTTTCCCCGGCCGGCCTCTGGAGGCCTGCTCCATTATTAAAGTCCATCTGATGGAGATCAATGGTGCAATCAGGGCCTCTGCCCAGTAGCTCCAACGCTGCCATATCACACACCCCTCCCCCACCGTTATTCGCTACGATTCAGCAGAACAGCCTCAGAGTAGACGGCAGGTGTTCAAGGCCCCCGTGGTCCTCCAACATCCCCCCCCTCCCTGACCCTCCCAATTCCCCAAAACCCAACGTTTCTCAATCTCCCACCCAACCAGCCCTTTCTGAGCTCCCACCATAGTGAACTGACCCTCTTTTTTTTACGCATTTCTAGGAATTCAAATAGATTGGCTCGCTTCGCCCACCGTCTGGCTTCCCCTCTTGCACGATTTGCGCACACATGCCACAGCCACAGCCAAGAACCAAGACAACCCACGCCATGCCACGCCAGCTGCTGCAGTACACCCCCTCTCTCTGTGCCTCTCATCTCAGTTTGCTATGCGCACATATATTTTTCATAGGCAGAGGAACCAAGTACGCATAGAGCACAATGGATGAATGCACCTCACGTCAGAGAGACACTTATCAAGTGTTGCTGGATAGCAGGTTTGTCTGGAGGGGAACGTGGGTCGGTTCAGGCCTGTAAGCGGGACAAAGTCTGCTGATTTCTGGGTTTGTTCGATCATGTCTGCAGTAACTCAAGGGTGCGTTCGATTTTGGGAGATTAGATTCCTTTAGGTTAACAATCATCCGGACACCCAGTACATCTCAGGAATTCTTAGAAGGGGGAAATGTGTTTGTGCACTTGAAATGATCTGTGGGTGTTGAGTCTGGCTAAATAATTCTGCAAAATAATTTACTGGAAAATGATCCGCGCGGGAATGGCGCCTTCAAATTAAAGCTGGAGCTCTGTCTAAAAGTGATATCAGGTTCATTTGGACAGAAACTCTCTCGGCGTATGATGTTTCCACTTTCAGATGCATTACATCTCATAGTGATAACGTTTATGATTGTTGGTGTTTAAAAGTGAATTTTGCACACAGATTGGAATCTCTTAGTACACTTTGTCAGCAATTTGATGTCTTGAATTGGCCGGGGTTCAGACTTGTCTATGCGTGTTCATCAAGACTACAACCTCTGCCAAAATAAACAATAAATAGGCCGCTTTCCAAAAATGCACATAGGTACTTCTAAAGACATTACTTTAATCAGTATGCTAGTCATTGCCTTTCTTGTGAAAATGTCCCAGTTATTTGAAGCACTAATTGTAGAATCAATAAGAGAAATGGTGAATAATACTGTATTGTATGTCTTAGAGGCACAAATGAATAAGAGACATATTTAGAAAGGCAATAGAAAGTCCCTGGTCTCTGGTGTGTGCCATTTAAGTCAGACCTAATTTGGGGGCTGAAGTTTTTTGAAGGATGGTGCTCTGCAACCACATAAAGTTCCAGATTACCCAAGAGGTACTTTAAAGAAAAAAAGAGTATGTTCTACCACGTATCAGTGTGATTCATCTTCAGGGATTAAGTGGTAAATATGGACTACAGAGATTTTTTTCAGGGTGAGGTTGGACCATCGTTCACCCAGCAAAACACATATTCATTCACTTCAGTATATCTGAATGATGGCAGGATAGTGTTGCAATCCTGTGCATAGCCAATTCACCAAATGGATGAATATAGTCTGCCAATTATGATGATGTTTAAATAAAGCAGAGACCATTTAAATTGATTAAGTTTAAACATCATATCCTGTGGAACTGCCATCTATTTGGCATTATTTATAAACCACAGCATTCACTAAGAGCAGTACTGGCTGTACCCACCAATGGCGATCTCTGTGATCTAAAATTTCATGAGCTTCAAGAATAGGCTTTCACTTTTGAACGAGTTTCCAATGGAGGACAAAATATGCTTTCTAACCAATGGTCTGAAAGAAATAATTTCCTCTGATGTTACACTGGCAGCTCAGAGACCTTGAAATTAATATTTTATTATTTAGAGTTTCTTGAAGTCTTTCAAGTGTAAAAAAGGGTTGCAAATGTGTTGGGTCCCTTCAGAGAAACTGTGGTGACTATCACTGCAAACCCCTCAGTTTCGCACCATCACAAAACATCAATTTCAAGCTTGCATATGAGCTTGTCATAACACAATCCAACCAAACAAACAGTGCTGCATTTGTGACTTTGAAACACTGAAGACAACTCTCATTTATTTGAATAGGTCTAGTGTGCTAAAATGGAAGTTTGGAAGTTTGGAACATGGTTAATTCCCCAGCCTTTCCCATTACATTATTTGCATTGGAATTCATGCTCACCCTGCCTCATCTCCAGCTGAATTCCTCTGTCTTTCTTTCTATTGGAAACGCAAAAGGTTGTTACAGATTTGTATTCCGTTTGTACACAGGAAGCCTTTTCACAATCCTTCTTACATATTTCTGGGCACACACCAAAACCATTTTTTCACAGTTAACTTATAGCAGTCATTAGGATGCGGAATGGATGTTGTGAATTAGTTGTAGAAATGAGTACGGGTGTCTGCACAGCAAAGGGCCACCGTGTATTGAACTGCCTATCAGTTTATACTGATTGCTGCCAGTCCTGTTCATGGCCTGTGTGTCTGATTGTCTATTAGCTCCATTTTGTGCCCAAAGCTGACTATGATGAAATGATACATGATTGTTCAGGATAACAAGTGGAGAAAGCATGAAGGACATTATCACTATTGGATTAGTTTTACCTGAGGAGG
>NC_055972.1:11885754-11910754 GCF_018492685.1 Alosa sapidissima | reverse complement strand
TCAGCTGTGTTCTAAAGAATGTTTGATTCAAGTTCAACGTGTGTTGTTGCAAACTATGTTTCTCAGCAAATGCCACGATGAACGGTAACAACTAGGCTAGGCTATGTAGGCTAAAGTCATATCCTGGGAAGTTTATTATTTCGTTTTGGCAAGTAGCCGTGTAATAAGCGGGATAATGTATAGGACGCCTGTCATTATTGGGAAAATAAGTCCCTTCAGGGCAGAACAAGACCGGTTCAGGGCAGAACAAGACCGGTTCAAGTCCGGTTCGCCCTGTCGGGACTTATTTTCCTAATGACCGGCGTTCTATACATTATCCCTTACATAATGGATAGCCATAATGGATAGCCATCACATAACATGATTAATGGACATTTGCATCACATTATTGATTGATGCTCCAGGTGAACCCCCCCCCCCTTCTGCTAACAGCCTGAGAACAAGCAATGGGCTATAAATACTCATGTTCGCTGTAAACAAACAGATGATTGTGCTTATGGACGGAGGCGCGATGTAAAAATTGGTTTTCTGTCACTTAGAAATTTACTGTTTGAGAGGTAAATCTGGGTATTGTACAGAAAAAAAAACTGAAAGGAAAAAAATATTAGCACCTAATTTCTGCAACCCGAGCCCACAGTCTTTGCACAACAGAACATAATGGTACTAGAAGGCAAATATTTTGGAGGCATGTTTGTTACATAATCAAGCCACATGATTTAACTTTTAGTGCACAGCACTTTTAGCATATGCACATTTGAGAGGATTTCAGGCTAATTTGAGTCTAAATTACCATAATCCACCCATTTATTATTCAGGGTTGCCAGAATCTTTATAAAGCACTGGCAACTCTCATGAATCACAATACTAATGTAATATCCAAGAAAAAGCAAGGCTGTAGAAGCTTATGCAGTGTCACGACCATCTGGCATCCACTACAAACACCAAGTCAACCACTTGAGGATCGAGTGAAACCATAGCTTAACACTGTGTCTCAGAAACTAAACAACATCTGTCATTTTACCAGTTTCTTCTCTAAGGCCCAAAACAATCATCTCATCTGTCAGTGTCCAAAGAAGGGGTGACAAGTCCATTTCGGCTGTGTGTGTGGGTGTGTATGTAACTAACCAACTGCTTCGTCCTGTTCGCTGTGTTTAAGAACCTCTCAAAACAACACCCAACTTATGGCACACTTTTATTTAGTTCAATCAAAGCACCATTTATGAGACAGACATCCTACATTAAGCACTGTGGGTAGCACTTTAATAAGGGGGGGGGGGGGGGGGTATATAACAGGCATCCTGGCTCTTCCCAGAGGGTACAAACATGGATCTCACACCATACCAATAGTATTTCCATTCACTCACTAGCACAGAGCAGCAAGTTTGCCCCAGGCCAGTGCTGTCCTTAAATTAACCCACTCCCCCTACATAAAGCCTCCCTAGGTCAGACTTCTGCTAGGTCACACCGTGCTGTGTGAGTACTTATGGTATAATCTAATACATCTTCGGGGAACGTTCCATCACATGCAGGGCCCTAGTTTGATAAATAAATCATGGTTATTTTTATGACATTTGCAGAGGTTCCAGAAAACCTTTTAAACCAAGTGGGATGATCTGACTTAATAGAGTATAGCCAGAGGTATATAAATTTTGAGAAGACTGGAGACGTTACAAAGATTTTGTGAGTGTGTGTGTGTGTGTGTGAGTAAAGAAATGTCACAATTAATGTTTAATGCAACATCTTATTATTTCATATTCCTTTTCTTGCAGAGTGGAAAGTTACCATTTAACTTTGGATAGGGCTAGCTTGGGGATCCGGGGTAGAGAGATTTAAATTATACCAAGAAATAAATTAATTTCCTTTCAAATGTAAATGAGTCAAGTTCTCCTGCGGATTCACTTGTAATCAACAGTTTAGCAGTTTAACTTAAGAGCCCAGTCACAAGTGCATGAATTCGGCCTATTCATCATAATTTGTCATATCAAAGCCAATGCCGAGGCTAAGCAGTTTAGATCTGGGCTAAATGTTTTATTCAGGTTTGAATTACTTTCTAGTCACTTTCGCACAGGTCAGCCCATAATGGGGATAAACTGTGGTGCACACTGAGCAACTGAAGCTGTCACAATCTCATTCCAGTGATGAAAGAAAACAGTGGCTAAGAAATGATGGCCAGATAGGTGAAATGTGTTTTATTTTCTAAATCATTTTCATCTGGTCCAACAACCAACAAATTAGCTGTGGGCAATAAAGACATATAAGACTCCACCTGTTTGAGCTTCAGTAGCCTATTTCTCTTTGTCTAACTAAACTAAGCCTAAAATAGGGGTCCTAAAAGGTCCTAGAATTGGAGTAATTTAGCTGAAGTCACCTACAAGTTGATATGTATGGTAATGTACTTGCTTTCTATTGCTTTGTATAACATTAGAAACTCAAGGATATAATTTAGATAGACTAATATGAAGATGGTTTAACAATGTTATCAAACTAACAAAGTAATGCCAATGAAAGATTGCTAGCACTGACATGTTAGCTTGCTTAAGCTATAGTGTAAATCTTAATATGCAAATGAAAGCTATTTTCCAACATGATTTGGGGACAGAAGTAGTGTAGTTGCAGAGCAGCCAGGCTGGCCTGCATTAGCCAGAGAAGAATTTGATTCCTGGTTAACACTGTTGCATCCTTATAAAGGTACTTAACTCCGAGTTGCTCCAGGAAGCGTGGCTCAGCAATAATTGACATTTTAAAGTAATTTTCATTTGTCATTTTAAGCCTCAGCCAAATTAAAAAAATAAATAAAAGAAAATAAATAAATAAAGATTTGGAAAACACACAATCATACTTTTCTCCATGCACTAGTCATAATCGTGGTTACCGCCCCCAGTTTCCGTGGATACTGTGGATGAATTGCCTCCGTGGGGGAAAATGTTTGATTTAAATGAGTTCTCCTGCGATCAACATTTTAACAGTTTAACTCAAAACCCAGCCCAGTCACAAGTGCATGAATTCTGCCTATTCATCATAATATCACCGTCATATCAAAGCCAGTGCCGACGTTGGGGCGGAAACCTTTCTGCCGACTCTATCTATGTAGATGATTGAAGCAACCAAGATGTGGATGCAGTAGGTAAGATAATGAAACACAACCTCAGCCAAAAGTAAGCTACATAACCCACATCCATTAGTGTAAGGCAATTTAGCACTGTCGCCCACGCTGTGCAATTTGCTCCCTTCATTATCCATATCAGTGATATGCATGCTGACTTCTCACAAGCATGTGTTGTCTCTTGATGCTCCTCTTCACTCCCTAATTATAGTGTGTCCAGCAAGGACTCCCAAAACTTCTAATGCAAACCTTGGCCGCGAGCATTCCAAGGACCTTTTTTTTTTTTCAACCCCTTTTCGTTCCGTGCTCTAATTACTGGAGAAAGGCGGCCTTGTTAGCAGGCGGGAGCTAACCAACTCCAATAAAAGCTGGTCTCGTCTGCAGCATAATCAGACAGTTTTGTCCCCAAATTCCATTAGAAGGCAGCGGCATCTAGTTAAGAAAACAGCTAAGCCCTTCATCTAGGGGTCTGTGAGATATGTTACACATGCAACATAATACGTTTTTATTCCCTTGGTGTGTTATAGAATAGAGCGAAGGACAAACTAAGAACAGAAAGCCAATGTGGTTTTCTCACGGCACGTGAGCAGAATTTCAGCCATGTAGTTTCGCTCATCTGGTTTGATGGACTTTGATGGACTTGAGACTTGTTTCTCTGGGAGAAAGAAAGAGAGAGAGAGAGAGAGACAGAGAGAGAAGCAGCTACTTGTCCCGTACACACCCACATGGATAGGATAGTCAACGTGATCCATCAAATCATCTGTCCTCCCACGGCCCCATAAAGGGACTTGTTTTTCAATCATCCTGCTTTTTACCTCTGACAGACGCTACCGCAGAATGGCCCCCACCGGCTGGCTGAACCACTGCAAAAACAGAAAAAACGAGGAGCCGCGGCGTCTCCGAGAGACAGTGATGCTGTTGCCGCGGTAATGAATGGAGGAGACGAGAGCGAGTGAAGAGAGGCATCTGTGTTCTGGCTCATTGCAGCTTAAGTCTCAATGCTGAGCGATTCCCTGAGGGGAGAAGCCAGCAATCTGGCTGCCGATCTGCTGCTCCTCCAAAACTCTACCCATGTGTTTGTCAAGGGTTCAGTGAAATGCATTTTGCCTGGCTGAAATGTTGCCTCTTTAAATATAAATGCTTAAATGGCTGTCAGTACAGTTGTTTGTTCAAGGATACATCAAATTATTTGAAGATACCTCAAATATTTGTAATTAAGCATTTTTGCAGCTAGCCTGCCCACACCCACCTAGATCTCTTTTCAGTGAGATACTAGTCTGGAACACCATATCAGCAGAGGGGTTGACCCTATAGTTTCAAAATCAAAGGTGGCTGTGGTAAACGGCAGTAGCAACACCTGCAAACATAAAAAACATAAAAAATTATTTTAAAGTTAAAGGAAAATTCCGGTATTTAGCACTTTGAGTCCCTTTTCTGGTTAGTTTTGGATGAACTAGAGTGGTGGACACCGAAATTTTGACAATTGGTCCTGTCTCGACCTTTCTGACTCGTTTTGAATCACCTTTGACTAGTCAGAGTGGCTGCCAGCAGGCATACTGTAGGCTACTCAAACATGTCCTAAAACAACCCTTAACGTTCGTTTTCAAAACTGTGCAACTCACCAAGTGGTTAGTGGTGTTCGTTGATGTTCCAAAACAAGTAGCGTAGCGAAATACAGTTTCTGTCGTGTTTTATTTGGCATTTTGTAAAATCCCATTGATTCCTGTTGGAAGACTTATTGCACATTGATATTACTGCGCCACCATCTATGCTTCAGGTTCAAATATTGAGCGGTTGTGAATAGTTCCACAATAGCAAATAAGTCATCATACATTGCGCCGATATATTTGCTTTTAATAATCAACGAACACCACTAACCACTCGGTGAGTTGCACAGTTTTGATTGACAGACACAGGCGATTCAAAACGAGTCAGAAAAGTCGAGACAGGACCAATCGTCAAAATTTCTGTTTCCACCACTCTAGTTCATCCAAAACAAACCAGAAAAGGGACTCAAAGTGCTAAATACCGGAATTTTCCTTTAAGCTATGTCTACGCCCGTCACCATGCTAGTGTTGGGAAAAGTTTCCCAATCGCGAGTGACCAGACTCTATTCACAAAGTGAATGAGTTTCGTTTCCAGGTTACTCTGCAACAGGGATCACACTGAAAATACTGAAGCCACAGAGCATACAGTAACACAACTCTCAGAGCAAAATAATTTGATTCATTCAAACTAAGTTTCTATTTCGTTGTCAAGTGATGTAACTGCTCATTTCTGTACAATGGAAAGAAACAACCCAGGTAAAGAATTGTACTGTTTTGATTAGTCAGAATCTCTGAAGTGTTCCAAGGATATACAGTATGAAGCTGACATCAAGCCTAGCGTTATGTTCTTAAAGTTTGTTGCTAACTTAATGCAAGCACAAAACATTCCACTGCAGAACCATAGGAAACAATAGAAAATCTGCAGCTTGCCGCTGGCCAGTGTGATCCCCGCTTAACACTTCCTGAAAGCATACTGGAAATCTTGTGAATGGAATGATTGTGAGTGATTGTGAAGATTACTAGCAGTCTGAACACACTGTGTGAGAGAATGTGCTTTTGGTGTGCTTTTGGTAGCAAAGTGGTGTTCAGAATACCCACTATACCCACAATATCCCAAATTTGCCGAAGGTTAGTATGGGTTTTCCCAGGCTAATCCAACTACACGCACGCACACACACACACACACACAGACACTTAGAGAGATCTACTGTACACTGAGAGGCAGACCCACACATACATCTAGGACCATCATGTCTAATAGTGATGGTCCAGACTGATGTGGTCTTGTGGACAGATGGATTGGAGGTGGAGGTTGGGTGCAGGTGGGGTGGGCAGGCCCTAGTCCCTGCGCTGGCCAGCAGCTTCCTGTCTGGGGTGATTTAGCAGCCCGAGTAAATCAGTGCGCTGTCCATCTGCGAGACCAGACTCATTTCAATCCTCCTGCAAATCACCCATGGAGACAGCATGGAGAGGCAGAGTTGTAAAAGGCCATCCAAAACAAGTATGTCCAGGGACTTCTCTTCCTGCCCAAGTCCCACATTGAGGTGGACCAAATCTGAGGTTCCCATCCAATCACTAAGCAGACATTTATTTGGATATATCTGTTGCTTAAAAAACACTCTGCTATGGTGTGAGTATTTGATAAAGAGGACAAGAAGCCAGCTGGCTTAAGCAAACAGACCTGGCGTTGCCAAAAAATGGGTGATTTAAATAAGTAATCTAAAGCACTAGAGAGGTTATGTTGCTGTGAAAATAATTTAATGCGAAAGCTGAACTAATTTCTCTTTTCTCACCTCCAGCTCTCTTTAAACAAGCTCCGACAGCTAAGCACTACCCACTGCACTCCTCCTCTCTCTCTCTCTCTCTCTCTCTCTCTCTCTCTCTCTGTCTCTCTCTCTTTCTCTCTTCATTCTCAGTCTCCACCCCTTCTCCACTAAAACACGCAGTTAGGTGACTATTCCATATAAACAGATTAATGCAGTGCGGTGAGGGGGAAGCAGTCGTCGGGGCCCCTCAGGAGGACCCGGGGAGGACGCTGAAGGCCATTCACACAGATCTGATAGCATGCAGACGGATATAAAAACCCTGCCTGAAGGCTATTAACTCGACCAGCGGGTCCACTCAGAGCCATTCACTTCATCAATACTGTACCAACAATTTCACTTCACCTCAATCAATCCTCCATTTAGGGCTCGCCCCCAACTGGATTACCTCCTTTTTATCTGTGTTGTGTGCTATGGTTGTGGGTAAATCAATGGGGTGAGTGTGCTGTAATAGAATTAGATGAGAGCCACTGGTCATTCATAAAGCATTTAACCAGTAAACTCCAGCTGTGACAATATTTGAACTCAGCTGGAGATGCGTATCAACGAGGGGGTTGGATCAATGAGCCAAGTCGTGTTGGCTTAACCAACAACCACATTTGTTCTGGGTAGACGTGTGTCAGCTTAACTGGCCAAATTTGATTTGAACATGTTAAATGTGAAGCATTTGAGTTGGTTATTTACATGGTCTCAATATGACTTTGAAATTAAATGAAATTAAGCCATTCTGAGGGCAGTTTTTAACAACTATTCTCTTTGCTGCTTTTTTGTCTCGCTACTTTCACAAGCTACAAAGAAGGTTTTCTTTTATTGTCACATTCACCTGACCACTTCTGCTCACACAGGACCGTTATTACAAGGTGGACAGGGGGGACGTGTGACCCTTAACTTTCGAAACGGTGGTGCCCCCACCCCCCCCCCCTCCCAACATTGTCATCTAAAAGATAGACAAATGCCAGCAACAGAGCCAAATAAATTCTAACTACTGACCAATGATTCTAGTGGCGGGCTACGCGAGCAAGATTGCCTAAACAAAAACGAGATCGCAAAGGAAAGCAGATAGAAAGTACTGAAACGAATCTACAGCACGCCATATGTTTTCATGTGCACAGGAGAGAGAACACGCACAGGTCTTACATGATTGTTGGTTTCTGGCGGTAGCTTGCTAATCTCTGTAGAAACACTCAAGGTTATGGATATAATGAACATTCTGAAAATGACAAGAACTGCAGTTGCACAGTGCATGCTACTCGGAAGCATGCTCATTGAGCATGCTTCCTTGATAGAATACTTCCTTGCGAGTCAGGTTGTAGGAAGATGAGGTTAGAGGCCTCCCTAGTGTTCACGGAGGGTCATCCCTATGTTCCCCTAGGTCCTATGTTCCCCAGATCTTATGTTTCGGGATTAGGGTTAGGTTTAGGGTCCTATGTTCCCCGGTCCCATACAAAGAGTGGAATATAGGACCAGGGGAACATAGGTATGCTCCCGTTCTCGGACTCTACTTTGGAACAGACTAGCTAGTGTGGACGTTCACGTCACCGTGGTCCGTCTGAGCGCTTTCACTTTTAACTGCTTCTGTTTCAGTAGGGGCGCTGCTGCAATGTATGTCAACGCAGAGGATTATGGGTATTTTCGTTCACCTGAGGATCCACAGATGCATCCTTGAAAATTCTCAGAACGAAGGATGCGAATTTCGGGGCATTCTTGACATTGGAACAGTGCTTGGCGGATGGATGACTTGGCAACCTTGAAAGGGCATCCTTTGAGCACGCTTCCTTGAAACAGCTAGTGGAGGACTCTCCTGTTGCTGTATCAGCAGATGGGAAGGGCCTCACTGCCACTGACGTGACTGGCTAGGCTCATAGGTTGGTGAAGGAGAATGCTTAATCATAGCCAGCTAGTTGAGCAGTGATTCTATGCTTTTGTGAGAAAGCACGCCAGACCGCTGTGTAAATCATCATAAATAACTAACACCAAAGACACCTGGCTCTCACTCAAGCACACCAGTGTGTGTGATGATGGCAGTTGCAGAACCACTGTCTCCACGCGCTGTTGGCTAATGCACTGAGCTGGAAATCTGGTCGGATAGGCCTAAATCTCCATTTTGTTAAACACTATGATGTTATCACGAAATGTCATTTTTTTTAGCTAAGTGTTAAGGCCATGTCCATTTCCATTGTGAGCTAAATGTTTTCATGCAGATGTCTGGATAATAGGTGAGGTAGCAGATCATGCATGCGTTTTAGGCTTAGTGTAGGCCCTATTCTCTGACGAAAAGTGTGCAGAAATTGCGTAATTACTTAACAGTATTTACAACATTTTCCTGGGGGGTGACACCCCCGAACCCCTGCTAAGTTTTAGGCTAAGCCCCAAATGTTTTGAACTCTTTGTGACGCCCTTGATCACAAGCATAACTATAGTTAGTCTATATAGTTCTATATATATTCTATTGCCCCCCTCCCATATTGAAGTCACAGTAATGCCCCTGTGCTCACACAGACTTCACACAGAACAAAGGAGACTGTCATGTCAACCATACTGTACTGTATGTTGTGTGCAGATGAGTTCTCATAGCTGCATCAGTGGCTCGCGCTTTTGATGGTTACTTTGATGAGTCCAGGTGACTCTCTCTCACTTCAGACGTAAAACTACATCTCTTTTAGAAAAAGATTGTGACCTGCTAATAAAACGATGGTGTAATTATCCATATGCATGATTTGGAGAGATGAGTTGCCTAGATTGCTGGGGAATGTTGCCTGTAAGTGGACAGAGCTGGGCAAGAGACCAAATGTACATTGTAACAAGTCATTTTGCTATTACTATCAGATCCAATTTTTGCCTCAACAGGCTCAATTTAGTCACAACGTGTGCCTTTTTTACATCTCAAGGTGATAAAAAAAAAATGGCATCTTGAAAATGAAACCATGAACATCGAACAATGAACAAAATTATATTCTGGTAAGCTCAAATGAAAATGGGAAACACTTGAATGAAAATTGCTTGAGAAACACTTTTTTTACATTACCTTTGTATTCATTGTATTGTGATCTCTGTGTCTCCAAAGCATTGTGTCCTGCAAAGACCACCAGTGGCTCAAAAGGCCAGTGGAAATGAATACCACAACAACATACCCATCCGGCTTCATGCTTCCTCTCATCTCTTCCTCTGTATTCACCCAAGCAAGAGCCAAAGGGATCTCAAGTCCCTCTGAGGTGTCCTTCATTTTATTTCATTTTACTGTATTTATGATCGGAGTCAAGTGGAGCTTTACATTCAGAACATGGATTCAGTGGATGTATGCGGTTTAATGTGGAAGAGCACCTTGCTCACATGCAGTCAAATGCACATTCAGCACTTTCTGAATACATTTTATAAATGATCTCTCTCTCTCTATCTCTCTCTTTCTCTCTCTATCTCCATTGCCATGGCAAGATGAGATGGATGATGATATCTGATGAATTGATGCGCGACTCGGTCTACTGTAGATAACCCCTCAGGGCTGGGACTCTCAGGCTCATCGCTATGCAAGCAATTATTCACTGACCTCAAGGGTGCAAAATGTCAAAGCATGCAAATAAAGCGACTCCATTGCGTTCCTGATTGACCCACCGTGTGTCATCAAGTGTCATTCCCATCAAGGACGGATGACTCCCTTCACGTCGCCGGCATAGTCCTGCTCTAATTCCTGTGATTGATGATCAGATCATGGCAATGTTTCATTTGTCAATGCAGACTGAGAGTTAGATATTAGTCAGGATGATGAATAAGCTTGGTCTACTGCATCACATGGGTCTTTTTGAGAAGGGAAAAATTAGGGGGGAAATTCACCGTACACATTATTTTACATGGATGGCACAGGGCAGTGTCTTCTGGTGTACAGTCAAGTGTTATTCTGGGTCCTTGACTGAATGCCATCTCTCTGTTTGCCTACTGGTGGTGATGTGGTTCATTTGCATTTCAGAGGAAAGTCTTGTTTCAATCGTTCCATCACTGTGCCTCGGCCAGCTTGCAGTAATGCTGAGTGCCTTAAATAGAGTGCCTGCTCTGTCTCTGACTAGAATGGTGTACACTTCTCTGGAGGGGACGGACCAGAGTTGGTTCAGCCTGGAATTTGAAATCAGGTGGACACATAGAGATCAACTACTGCCTGTTCAGGCCCTGGGGAATGTTTGGTCCAAGCCAGTCATTGTCACTTTTCTGACCCCTCATAGGTGTTCAGTTTAACGGGAAGGATATGCAGTATTTTTTCTCCTTTTCCAATTACATTAACCAAATCCTTATAAGGGCTCTTAGGGCAAAATGGACTGACGGAAGGTACATTTCTCAATGTATTTGAGAAATGCTTTCATTCACAATCATATGCTGTCATGTGGATCACATAAAACATGTAGACACAGTAATTCTACTCTGGCCACATAAATGATTTCAGTAAATCTTGTGAGGGATGTGTCAAAAAGTCAACTGGGCCAAAAATTCACTGCACTTTTTTAGTATTTGACAGGCCAATGGAACTCAAAGTGGAAGAGCCTGTTAAACTCCAAAGCTGTAATTCAAATGAGCAAGCAGCTGACTGCCCTGAATCACTCTTTGTCACTTTGAAGGCCAAGGACGCCGGCGCATTTCAGCCAACATGCGTTACTTTAAGAGGGGTTAGCCATTGTGTCCCTGCTTGTGTTTTCTCAGTAACATACAAATGTGACCCAATCTGACAAAATCGCACATTCTAATTTGGAGATACAGGACAAATACAAAAATCATTGAAAATTTAGATTTTTCTTTTTTGGTGTTATATGAAAGAAGAGGCAGTTTGTAAATGAGTTTCATAGTCAAGACAAAAATGTATTATTATACATATAATACATATTATTCTTGAATTATTATTCAAGTGGACAAATTCTACCTGTACCTGCCTGTAACCTGTAACTTCAAATGCGATTTTCTTAATCAGCGTGTATGTTGTCTTTGTGAGGGCTTTAAATCTGCTATATCTCTAAAATATGATTGTTGCTATGCCTCTGCACAGCGAAAAACATTAAACTACAAACTGTCTCTCTCGCTGTCTCCTAGCTGTGTGTCACAAGACAAACAGTAGCTAACTATAGTTAGCTTTACCAAGGAAGCATAATAACTTTTTTCATAACAATCATGCTGTTAAATAAAGTTAACATGTTGATTACAGAAGGGCTTGGCAGCCACAATCGGTTGGATAGTATAAATCAGATGTTTTAGGTGACTGTAATGTAAAGTTACATGAGAAGTCGAGGGGAGTGAGTGAAGAGTCATCTGTAAGCATGCACACCTCTCAACTGTCCTGCTGGTTGCACTAGGCAAGCGGCACGCTGTAGTCCACTTAATTTTTGCTGTAGCATTTTGGTAGCAACATCTTAATTTTTACGAAACAAGACTAGTTTGTGACAAAATACCGAATAGTAAATACATTTTAACTCATCAAACTGAAGGCCGAGGTTTTAGACGGCCGCTGCCTCGCCTTATTTGAACCGTATTACAGAAAACTCCATTCATTTTCCTGTAGAGATTTTTTCTTACGAACCAGGAAGTGCTAAAATGCTAACGCTAAAAACTACAAGCTTCCAGGTGGCTACCACACTCTATTGATACCAAAATGTCAATTTTGAATTTTGGGTCACTGTGACAGATTTTGCAGGTCACAAATGCTTGTATCAGTGGCTTTGAATTTGAACTGAGAGGAAATTTGAACTATGGCTTTACACAAAATAAAGTATTTTGTGTTAAGCCATTGCAAATAATTTCTTGGTGCTTCCTAGCACAGGTTGAAGTCAGCGTCAAGTTGGTTCTATTTACGGAAGTGAGTGTGTGTGTGTGAGCGAGAGAGAAGAGAGGCAGAGGGGAGGGGGAGGGGTCGATCAAGCATGGATTCTAAACTCTATGGTGGATAGGATCTACATTTAGATGTTAGATATTACTGTGCTAACGTCGAAGTACTCCCAAGTGCTATTGCGCCACACATTGTAGTTATCCTGTTTATTCGCTTGGAAAATTGCCACGTTTCATGTTGTGTGGCCTTAGAAATTTTATCAACTACTCGTGCAACTGTTTTAAGTAGGGAAAACGTGGATGTGTTTGTTTGCTGCTATCTTCCTCCCTTTTTGGCTACGTTTGAACCCATTAGCTCCATGCTAACAAATTTGCAGTGCACGTACCGAGACGGGAGAGGTATGATTCAACTCGTGAAAGTTAAGGTAAGAACATATATTAATACTGACATTGGGTGGCATGTTTCTTTAAAGAGCCTGTGTGTTGAAATTAAACAAATCTGAAACTGATCAAACACAAACAAAAGGAAATGATGCCCAAAGGTGATGGCCACTATCTCGGTGTGCAATTACCCTTTGCACTTTACAGGGAAATACATGCTCAGACAAAATAAGTCCTCCCAAGCTTGGGGCCCACTGGTCCCAAGGGCCACATCACACATTAATTAGCAGCAGCACACAAAGGCAACATTAATTAGCCCAGCAGAGCTGTTTGTATCAAAATGACAGCAAGCCCTTCAGGAAAATAGGTTTCACTGCGTGACAGGCTGCATTGCAATTTGCATGTGCACACACACACGCACATTTAGCAGATGCCAAATAGGGGATGCAGAAAGGCCCCTTGAGGGAGCCCTGGTGTGATTATCTCCGCTTAAGAGGCAGCGCGTCCCCTCGGCCCTACCTGACAGATAGGCACTCGCCGAGGCTCATCTTAGCCATTACAGAGCTGCTGCGTTCCGAGCCCTCGGAGTGCTGCCGAAGGTTAAGTCCCCCGACGAGTGCTCTCTTGAGCTTGCTTGCTTTCACTCGCTGTCTCGCTATCTCGCTTTCCCTCTCAGCGCATCTCTCCACTTACAGATCCATCTTCATTTTGGAAACAGTTTCTGTGGAGGGGGGTCCTCCAGCGAGACTACATAGTCCAAGTAGGCTTTATCTATGACTATATCAATGAGGGTTGTGATTCTCCCTATCCATACACATTGCAGTCATTATAGGTGACAAGCTCATGTGCATTAAATGCTAGAGGGGCCATGGTCATCACCATCCCATCATTAACAAGAAATCATGAAAACTATAAGCATCCTGGAGCATGTAAATCTATAAGGGCTGAGCACTAATCTCCTCAATGTAATATTTATGAAGTCAACTCATTAACAGCACAGTGCTAATGTACAAAAATATAGATTCCGAGGTAATTACATCCAATGCTTGCAAAATATATTATTCATTAATGCAACCCCCCCCCCCCCCAAACCACTGCGTCTAAAACTATATATATATATATATATATACTAAAATATAGCATATAAAACCAATGCAAAATGAGCTAATTATGCTATGTTCATGTAATTCCCTGTTTGTGTAACTCACCTGTGTATACAGTATGTGTCTGTGTCAATGCCTGTGAGAGAAAGTATGTGTGTGTGTGTGTGTGTGTGTGTCTGTCTGTGTGTGTCTGTGTGTGCATGTGTTATGATAGAGAGTGAAAAAGAAAGAAAACAGGGAGGACTTTTATCATCTCCTGCCAGACCATTCTAAGCAAAAGAGAGTGATCATTAAGGAAACATCCGATCAATTAGCCATCACTTCGAAACACTGACCTCAGGTCTCGCCCAAATAAATCTAGAAAAAAACATATATTAACATACATAATACATAAGATATAGACGGATGCCATTTTGAGCAGTGGCATAAACAACCATACCTTATCAAGCAAGGGCACAGGCATGGCAAAAGTCCAAAGGACACAAGCTGTTCGTCTTTGATTAATTGTTGAATCAGCAAAAAACGCAGGATAGAAAACCCACTCGATACAACATGAACTCTGAACAGTCTTGGCTTCATTAGTGAGGGGCACATATCAGGAGTTTTCAGCAACAGACTGTGACCTGGACCTGACTTGAGGGGAGCAAACATTGGCTATATACCAGATCGGTGCTCAGAGTTGCCTCAAAGACCATGTCTTGAAAACAGTGCGGGTTACAAACTGGTGAACTGCAGCTGACAACTGACAGTGACAGTGATGAATAAAGCATGTGGTGGCTGGCGGTGCAACAACAGAGAAATACTTACACTCCCCAAGTATCTCTCTGTATTCTTTTAAAAGATCAGTTCATCTTTTAACATGCATATCTCTCTCTCTCTCTGGTTGCTAAATTATGATAATTAGTCTAATAACAGAAACCAAAATGGATTATTATTCTTTCCAATGGTGATGATGTCAAACTGAATGGAAATGTAAAGTATAATCGCACAGCAATAAAGCTACATAAGATAACACTCATTATGCTATTCTCATGAGCATAAATCATGCTGAAAATAATTCATTAACTCACTCGAAATAAATACTGTGGATAACTGTTGCTCAATAACATCCCAGATATTAAATGTATGTCAAAGGATATGTTGGACATGGACACAGGGGCCTACCATAATGCATACATATTTTAATGGCTATAGAAATGTATCATAAACTAGATGTACCGCATAGTGGTACAAAATATGACCGCCGCTCAGTCCTGTACATCCGTTCCGCAAAAATAAATCACACTTCAATTTGTCTCCATCTTTTACTCCATCCCCCACTCTTGAAACTTTTGTGTATGCTTGTTTGGCATGCCTGAGTGTGTGTGTGCGGCTGCACAGAAAGTAGCCTACTGGTGCTGAAAAGGTGAATAGATTGTAGAATAGCCAAAGAAGATGTAGCATTGTTATAAAACCTTTAAAATCTCTAAACAATCACAAGTAGGGCAGTACATCACAGTTCATCCATTGCAACTGGATTGATGAAAGGTCACTTACACCTGTAGGCTACATTGTATTTGGCAAAAGCAAAAGGTTTATAGCATAATGTTATTTATTTATTTATTTATTTATTTATTTATTTATTTATTTATTTATAAACAAAAACATCTCTGTCAGTTCCATGCCGTTTTCAACAGCTATCAATAACAAAGGTCATTTTTGGATGGATGGATTTTTTGTGAATGTTTCTTCTTCTACATAAGATTTTAGTCATCTTTAGTTCATGTGATACTTTAATTTCAAAGCACAAATTAAGTAACAGTAGTCTGAAACGAAATGCTGTTTTACATCTAACCAGTGGTGCAAATAACTGACATGTCCAAATGGGCCTTGATGAAATGCGTCGCTAGACTGTACATACACATTTTAACGGGCCAAAGTTGAAGAGCTGTTGCCCGTTATTGTTCGTGCAAATATAGGCTGATTCATATTCCCTTGCATTGTGTAACTGAGGTCCATGGCTAGTCTGGCTTTCACCAGACCAAGCTCAATCTTTTAAGAAATCAAAAAATAAATACCGGGCAGATCAGGCTGGTTTCACCCAGCCTAGTCCATAGGCACAAGCGGACTTAAATTGCCATATCGTGGCGAAAAGTTGTAATAAAATTCACGCGCAAATGAAGTAGCCACTTCTAAATGGGACCCACTACACCAGGGGTCGGCAACCTTTTTTGCCTGGAGAGCCACTTTTACCATTTTTTTTTTTTATCTCAGAAGAGCCACATAAAGACGGTTACAAAAAAGTTTGGATATTTAACGTACAGTTACTTTCATTCAACAGAGGATTTTTAAATACATTTTCTACTCGTTTTAAAAGTAGGCCTAATGTGCAAGTAACTTCTTGTAAAGTGAAGTGAATGTAAAGTGGAATGACCGAAGTATAGGCCTTAGGCTTCCCATGTACTGTAGGCTAAACACCACCCCCTATTTTTCCAGTGTCCTTTGGTATGCAAAGTAACATCATAGTTAACAACACAACACTCAATTTTCGTTGACATTGGCGAAATTGAACATTAGGCATACCAGATATTTGATGGCCTTGGAGTCTGGCTGGCTCATATTCAGTGAGGTGAAGTTTCATGCAAGAATTGAGGCTGTCACCAAAAGCTGAGCCGCATCAGAGGGATCAAAGCCGCTGGGTTGCCGACCCCTTCTGTACAGTACATCGACGTAACCGTGAACTTCAGAGGTAGAGAACAGACATGGGATGTATTAAACTACGTGAACATATATTATATTTCGAACACTATTTTAACATTTTGATTTCAGTAGGTCCATTTTTAATTTAATACAGTAACAAAATTATTCATGACTTATTGAGTAAACAAATGGCAGGTTTGTCCGAGAGCCAGATGCAGTTCCCAAAAGAGCCATAGGTTCCCGATCCCTGCACTACACAGTAGCTTAAGGTGTGTTGCGAAAGCAGCCATAATGAAATGAAGGTGTCTGTCATTGTTTGGATACTTCACACACACGTGTTTTTTAATTTCACAGACTACAACTACCAAGCTATAATCAAAGCACATCGATTCCCCTCTCACACCCTGCACGCACTTAAAACAAAATAAACAGGCGTCTCAGTCTCACGCATGTATAGGCAAAACTGTATCAGACGGGTGTAACGTTGGTAAATCTGCCATTGCACAGAATGATTTTTGTAGCACGTGCAACAAATGACAGTCGAAAGATACAATTACAGTGCTGCTATCAATTTGCTTGGTATAACCGCATTTATAGTTTTCTACAAATGCAATCAATCAAATTGGCCTCCATCACTCAACCAACGCTAACGGTCACATTACCTAGGTCCTTATTGATATTATAAGATTAACGTACCTGCAGTAAAAACCAAGCATGTCCGATAAACATCCTCAGATTTATTTCGGCTTCAAGAAGAAATGGGAATTACATTTCATGTGAACATCGTCCTATCCTCATTAGACGTTCTCTGCGGTAAACTACAGTCCTTGTAGGAAGCGTCCATTGTTTTTCCAACCCACTTTTAACTTCCAACAAAATTACGTCTCACTGCAACGATGCGCCATCTAGTGGACAAACGACTACTTATCGCTAATACTGGAAATGCAGCCATGATGATGATGATGAATATTTATTTTGGCTTTCTTTTAATCCTACTGAATTTGTAATTATGTATCAGCCGTTCTAATACCGATAGTATGTGGGTGCCTGTGTGTGTGTGTGCATGTGTGCACCGCCATCTACAGGCCAATGAGTGTACAGTCACTAAATGTACATATAACCTAATTTTTTTAGACCCCCCCATGGATGAAATTCTACGAAACTTGAACTTGGCATACCCCCAGAGAATGCCAGGTCAATCATACACATAAAATTTGGTGCAGTTCTGAACATCTTAACTGAAGATAGGGGCGATTAAAGCAGAATAATATTGCATTTTATTTTTTTACCGGGGGGGTGCAAATCACAAATGAGTGATTATGGGCCAGGTTGATGTGGGCCCTTGAGACCAACATACCATAAAAGATTCTTCATCCTCAGTGCCACGGTTCAGGTAGTTATTTAGGAAAAACTGCTTTTTTGCGGTTCGGGGGGCCCAGCACGGGAGGGGGGTAGTGGCCCCCGGGGACGAAACAAAGTTTTTCCGTAAAAGTCTAGTGGGGCTACATACCCACCAAATTTCATGTGCACCGGTGTTTCGGTGTCCCGGGTATCGTTGACCAAAAATTCAGGAAGTAGATGACGGGGGAAAAAAAAAAAAACTTTGACAATCATTATATGACCGCTTCGCTAATACCACTGAATTACGGTTGCTCTAGTTGTTGTGAACAGATGGTGAGCTCTCTATTACAAGAGTTTTCTTGTGGTTGGAGGATAAATTTCAGGGCTCTCTGACAGCACATTGTCTTCATAGTGTGAATGCACTGACTAAATAGGACATAGGGAGAGGAATTCTCATTGCAAATAGTATTTAGGTCAGCATTGAGGGATTATGAAAAGCTATACCACAATATTATATCTACAGTATATCAGGACAAAATACTATCTTTATACCGTAGTGGATAATATTCTCGGCGTATCTGTAAACATTTTAAACGTTATCCTTCTGGATTAAGATTTATCTCCCCAAAGCAAGCAGTAAGCTAAAGTTTGTAAAAGAGAGTTTTGGGAGGACTAAAGGTCAGACGGGGACATTTGTATTGGCGCTGGCCCCTGGGGTCCCAGCGGAGTGCCTGGAAAGGCTCTAATCCCACCAGAGCCTGTCATTAAGGCAGCAGGGTCTCCCTGGTCCACAGCAGGCAGCACACTCAGCTGCACCAGGTGAAACAAACACATGTGCACCCAACACACACATACTGTACACATGCATATAAATATTGCCACCCACCCCACCCACATACAGATAACCATGTACACAAACACACACACACACATACAGATACACATGTATACAAATACAAACACACACATACACACACACACTTTGTATTCAGAATGTTTACATTTTTACTGTTCAGACACACATACCCAATGCATACATCAAACACACATAGACCTTGACATGTGTGCACATTATCATGTACCTCCTCTGGAAGAAACAGATCCATTAGTCCCAGTACACACCTGCATGCCCGACACCCTCTATTTCTCTACCCTCCAAGCTTCCAGATCCTTCTGGCAGAGACGAGGCCACTACTAGCCGACAGGTGTAAACGAGTGCATGGCTGGCCCCGCTCTCCGGCTCTCGTCCAGGTTTCCGTGGCCATGCCGAGCCTGCCAGAGGAGAACACGGCACTGACAGAGACAAACGCCGCAACATTAGCCTGCGCCTCTCTGTGCCAAAGCCCCCAGCCGCCCCTCTCTACACTTCTGCCCTTGGATTAGCTCTGCTCTCCCGTCTCCATCTCGGCT
This sequence comes from Alosa sapidissima, assembly GCF_018492685.1. NCBI lineage: Eukaryota > Metazoa > Chordata > Actinopteri > Clupeiformes > Clupeidae > Alosa > Alosa sapidissima. The sequence goes on along the minus strand of NC_055972.1, from coordinate 11,891,571 downwards.
GTCACAACCGCCTATCAGGGGCCATTTATGTTACACAAGTACACATAGATATAATCCTGTTAAGGCTTCATACTGCTTAATTACCGCCTGTCTGATTGGAGAGGGCGGCTTGAGTAATTTCAGTTCTTGTGGTTCCGGCTGTAGATAAATTAAGGTACATTAAGCCTCAAGCAGGATGCGGTGGTGCAGTTTCTTTGTAATTCCTGCACGGACATTGAGGCCAGTTGGCACCTAAGAAGATATTGTGCACACGGCTTGGCGGCTATTACCCTCACTTTACAGAAGCTACCACAAAGCACATTCATCCAGCTTTTGTGCCAAGCACTAAGGCAGCTAAAATGATGACTAAAATGAACAACTTTTGCCTCTCGTCTTATGCTTTCATGCTAACAGAGCAGGCACTGAGGATGACAAGACCTGGACAATTTATTTAGCACGCTCATCTGCCATAATTCCATTTAATGCTTAAATGCTAGCCCCTGGGCACATAAGTGCTCAAACACATCCTCTTACAATATTTCATAGCTATAATTATGAACATGGTTGTCTCTGATTAATTTTTGGTAGATCATTTTTGCTTGGCGCAGACACAGTTGAGACTCTTGGCAGGCTCTCACTAGCCAGTAAGTGGCTGAAATGTGTACACCCCTCCTGTCACGAACAGTGAAGTGTGACAGAAGTGTGTGTGTGTGTGTGTGTGTATTGGGGGAGGCAGGTGGATGTTTATGCTGTGTGGCGTCACATTTCAAACGTGCCAGGGTCAAGTAAGCACTTTTTAGGGAAGGAAATGCCAGTGCTCGGAGTGTGCTGAAGGCGTGATTTTATACATGCTGCAAAAAATTACTTACCACTGCAGTTGGTGCCATCAACATAATGCCAGCTCCACAGAAAAACTGAGTGGGGCAGGTACAGAAACTGGTGTTGCAACTTGCAAAGTGGCACAAACTTTGACTGCACTCCAAAAAATGCCTTGTGTGTACGTGTGTTGTTTGTGTATGCTTATAGGCCAACAGGATGGGAAACAAATGTGTGCAACTTGTAAGAAGTAATTTGCTTTCAGGTACAGATACATAAACAAAACAATATAATAGCCTACATTTTCAGCTAATTCAATTAAGTTGTATAAAATGTATAATTTCCATCACCTGATTGGTAATTGCATACATATTTTTGTAGGGGATACTGTTATGCAAGGATACTATATCTCACATTGACAGAGGAAAAACATTCCAACAATGCTTTTAACAAGCATTCAATTGGCACCTAGCAACAATGGTTTCCCTGGAGATCTCATATCCGTGGGTTGACTATGGCATACTGACCAATGTCCTCAGAGCTCGAAGATCTAAGCCTATGAGTCATCTTTTTACACAGAAATAAAACCCTGAATAACCAGCATCTCACGCAAATGAAATGTATGGACTTTTTTTGTATGTATGGACAGTTTTTCATGTCTACAGTTGTGCAAAACTGCAGTGGTGGAGCTCAGTTCTGTGAGCCATACAGCTATGGAATTCATACATTTTAAAGCAAAAGATCTGTGAAGAGGCGCATGCACACACAAAACATTTTTCAGGGGCACTAAGGTCCATTATGCGCAGTTCTGCACTTGGTGATGGTGTTGGAATCAGTGTGGGTATGAGACCTTTCGCCAGGCGGTTGAATGTCCTGGAGGAGTGATGAGAATTTTGAGTGATTTTTATGTAAATGAGGCAGACAGAATCCCACTCAGTCCGAATGAGAGTCGATCACACCCCGGCATGCCAAGCTAACTGGATCACGTTCCCCCGGCGGTCGGCCGCTAAGACACGCCGCCTCCTGTCTGTCCATCAGGAGAGCGAGCGTGCATCCTAAGCGAGACGGAGAAGCCGGGAAGGACTCTGTGGACATCGGCTGACTGATATGCTCTTCATCTACAGCAAACCCCCTCCACCACACACACACACACACACACACACACACACATACACACACACACACACACAAACAAACACACACATATACACACACAGACACACATACGCCATTGCATTGCCTTACCACCCACTCCCTATGCACCAGCCCTTCTCTGTCTTGACATGAAAGGGCACTTCCTTTGAGGCGTGCTCCACGACCTCATTCCTTCGTATCCCTCCTATATCCTCCCCTTCTCTCTCTCTCTCTCTCTCTCTCCATCACTCCCCCCTCCCTCTCTTTCTCTCTCTTGTCTCTCTCTCTGGGACTGCTCTCTGGCTTGTCTTTGAGGAGCCCTCTGAGTGCCGTCGGCGCCCAGATCCATTCTCTGAAGCCGTGATGTGCTCACATGTTCATGTTTCACCGTAGCCTCCCATCCACATGCACTCCCTATCTGTTGTGACAGTTCCTAAACATTTATATGGTGTGGGTTGGATAGCATCGTGTTCCACAATGCACTCAATGTTTTTTTTTTTCTCTCCTCTTAACACCTATTATGTAAATCAACAACAACAATTCTCTTCAGAAACATTTTCTTAACTGAGCATACCAAACAATGCATTGAAAGCCTTTTACCTCATACCCATATCCATTTCAAGGGTAGGAGGGAGAAATCTCCAGCTTTGCCATGTCTTATGGAGTGAAAAAAAGTGGATGAGCTGTCCTAAGCTCATGATCTATGTGTACCACATGGGAATAGATGGTGGGCCGGTCAATTATGATGGCTGTTCGGTGGAGAGCCATTTTCTTGTCTGCAGTATCCTATTATGATGAAAGGTGCCACATGGGATAAAGTCTTCAAATACCACCTGTCTGGAATATTAAAACCACAGCGGGAGAGAACAAACTTCTTTTGTTCCTTTTTATCTTCCTCTCTCTCTCTCTTTCTCACTTATTCTCTCCCTCTGCACAACACCTCTCAATCACCCACACACACCTGTGTGTATGCAGACAGGCATACACACAAACACACACGCATATACACAGACACACACACACTTGCAACATCCTCACAAGCCCTATTTTGTCATAGCACAAACAATCTCATACACATGGCTTATTTATCGAAGTGTGAAAAAGCAGACAACACTGCCTATATTCCTCACTAATAAAGGAGAATGTTGCACATAATTACAAAAATTGAATTGAATTTATAGAGGTGTAAACAACAATCAAAAGCAGTAATGGGAATTCTGGAATGAAAAAACAACGTTTTAAATCGCTGGGATGTAAATCGTAAACGTTTTAACAAAACGGTATATTTTCACTTAGAGCAGACATGGATAATGCAAGTCATTCATGGTTATTTATCTTCTAGTGTCACAACTGCTTTGAAATATCACAGATTAACGTTAAGTGTAACCGGCTAGCCATGGGACTGCCCACGTTCAACCATCGGCTGACACCCAGCTCTCTCTGAAGGAGGTTCTTTTAAGCAATTCCCCTGACACTGCCTTTGCTTGTCAGTTTGGTCTTCCTGACTGTATATTTTTTCAGCCTTCAGTATCAGCACTATCGTAGCAATGCTAGCATGTTATTTTTCCTGAGACCTCCATCCATAAGCTTGGCATTTCCTTCAGGGGTGTAATGGTAAAATAAGACGTGGGCAAACTACTGTGATCACGGTAAGGTGGACTATGCCGTGCTTTATCTGATTTTTATTAGAATATGTTTGATGATGGTGGAGGTTATTGTCCAATGTTTATAACAATATCAGTGGTATTAAATGGTTCCTAGAGTGTACATATTGTGAATGTGAATACTACAGTGTGATTTATTAATGTTAAAAGTGGCAATTGGTGAATAAACTCTTGAGAGGTGGATAAACTCTAATAAGAGGTGGATAAACTATATCTCTGAAATTTCAGAGGTGGATAAACTGTTTACTTGTGTTTAGCCTCCACTACACCCCTGTTTGTCATACACATATGGTATAGCAGATTTCATGTTGAACCACTGTGTGCACTTTTCTCCTGTCTTCACTAAAACAATAATGAGCAGATCCCCACATCCCTGGTTTGGCTGCTGCATTTCTGCTGCACTTGCTCCAGCATCAACCATGAAAGCCACTGACTCACGAGAGCATGTTCAAAAAGCCTTGACTGCACAACTCCCCCCAAAACCACTTTGATATGACACACCTCCCTACTGTGTAACTCTCAAGCCTATACAGAGCTGACACACCACCAAGTTAATGCACACCTTTAAATACAGAGGGCTATTAAAGTGGGAGTCGGGGATAATAAAGCCACTTAATGCGCTCTGAGAGCGGCTGCTTGCGGAATAAGTAATGTCCGGTGAGGGAAGAGGCAGGACTCAGCCCGGCCCAGGCCGGCACGACCGGACGGCATCGCTCCCGAAGTTTTCACTCATTAGAACCGACTCGCCTTCCTCAAACTCCACTTAGGCTGGCAGAGATTTATGGAATTAAAGGGAAAATGCTGAATAATTAATCCCCCAAAGGCAGACAGAGGGGAGAGAAGGAGAGAGAGAGAGAGAGAGAGAGAGAGAGAGAGAGAATTTCTTAAGGGGTGAAGAGGCTGTTCATACTGTATTGCCACTAGCAGCTATATGCATCAGGTATAATATCTGGACACAACCCAAAAAGTGACTCATATGTGAGTGCAGTGCGCTTGCAGGCATGCCGCTACAGGCTTCCACACAGCAGCTGTCTTCCAATCTAGTTTGCTGCTAACCAAGTAGATATGGGAAACCGGACGGGCTTGGGTTACTACAAAAGAACAAATATTGGAAAACCCAAATTATTAGATGAAAGGGAAAGAAGAAAGCCAAGGAAAATATGTGGTGGTAAGCAAAAGAAAAATGAAAGTGCCACAAACACATTCTCATAAATGCACAAAGTCTCTGAATTCCCTCCTCATCTCTCTCTATCACACGCACTCTCTCGCACAGTGTCTCGTACGCAGTGTTAGACAGGTGACAATATCGTATTCTGCACCTTTCTGGCCTGCAGTGGACACAAATGATTGTTTTCCTGCAGCGTGGAGAAAAGAATCAACCTCTTGCTTTCTCCGGCAAATGGAGAAGAAGAATTTCCATTACAGATAAATTGGTTCATGATTGAACTTTCAAATACATTTTATGAAAGTGCAGTGTGTGTGTGTGTGTGTGTGTGTGTGTGTGTGTGTGTGTGTGTGTGTGTGTGAGAGAGAGAGAGAGAGAGAGGATTGTTTACTTTTGGTTCTTACAATTTGCTATTACTTAATTCTCAAAAGGTTCGATTTAAAATTCAAAGTAATGACTGTGTGCTTTGTCAACACATCTACTGTGAATAACATGTTTAAAGTAACAGATTTCATGTCTACAGTGAGAGAAAAAGACTACACATTTAAAATAAATGGTAGCTAATGGCCAGTTCCACTCCACCTTGCTTCAGAATGCTCCCTCCTCCCCATTATCTTGCCACAATCATTCAAACAGGAGAGGATTTAATCAGAAAATATTTTCACAGATGTGTCTGCCATTGTGTCTGTGGGATTATCAGTCTTTGCATGTACACCAAAGACACTATTCAAAGACTCGATTGAGGATGAATTCTTATAGATGAAACTTTTATCTGTACAGATAAATAGATATGTATAATGTATGAACACACACGTTCTATAGATAATCACACTTTTACACAGTCACAAGAAGAAAGAAAACACACAGAGAGATAGGGAGAGAGAGAGAGAGAGAGAGAGTGGGAGAGAGAGAAAGAGAGAGGTGGGGAAGGTGAAACCATGGGGTTAGAGTTGACTGAAAAAAAAGAGATCAGAAGACAGGGAGAGATGAGCTGAGTTGAGATGAGATGTATTTGACCTGAATAGTGAGCGATTGAGGGGAGTCATGGAGAGACAGCCT